>NW_004444044.1:7096819-7100634 GCF_000243295.1 Trichechus manatus latirostris
CAAGGTAGAATGTGGAACATTTTCTTTATAGACTATGTTGAGCTAGATGTTCCCTGAGACCATGGTCCCCACAGCTGTGAGCACATTTTAAATGTGTTATAACATTTATCAGATGTGTTTATCATTATTACTTTTACTAGAAAAGAAACTTTGTTGGTTATAGGCTATTGTCAGCGTCTCCTCTAGGCGGCTGTCACCCTTTCACTGCCTCTCTCATGCACTTCTAGAAGAGGAGAATAGACAATGGCGGTCAGGAAAGTAACCTTGGGTAGAGGGCCAAGGCTGAGTATTCTACACACCTCCCATGATTATTTTGATCTCAGTGCCTAATGCTGCCTGTTCTCTACGTATACAGGAGACTACATAAATAGGTAAGTACCCCTTTCATCATGTCACTTGCACACCAGGACCCAGAAGTGTTGCTAAGTCCTATATATCTATCTAAATATCAATCCAATTCTGTAGGACCCCCATAAATAATTTACTAATTTCCTTAACAAAGTCAATTATTTAACAGACATTTATTACGTATGGGTTTTGTTTCAGTCACCAGTATTTAAATGGTGATCTAGATGGAATTGTCAGTTTCATAGGAATATAATCAAGAGCCTAGATATGTTATCCACTTAGCTCTCTTAGACTTAAAATGTTTAAATGATTATGCATTAAGCATAGCATCTATTTGCATGTAGTTATGGAAAAAGAAGTGTTTATTACCATGCGTCCTTTCTGTATAAAAGGTGGATCCAGGTGGTGAAAAGAACTAAGAATTTTGACATCAGGGATTCCAAATCCACCAGTTATTACCTGTGTAACATTAGGCCTGTTGGGGCTCTCTGATCCCTGGTTTCCTGTTCTGTCAAACATATCTACTCTATGGGTTATTGTAAAAATTAAAAAAATAATATATATGTTTTCTCCATAATCTATGTTCGCAAGTTAAGACTATGCAGACTGCTGAGTATGCAAAGGATGTTATGGTTTGACAATGTCTTTCTGATTGACTTTTGTGTGAAGTATTTTTACTCCAAATCAGCAAGCAATCTAAGAGTGCTCTTTTTCCCTTCAACAAAAATATTAAGTAAGGTAGTATTATGCTCAAGAAGAAAACCCAAATTCCTTAGTATGAAAAAGTTCTTTGAAGATTCCATCATCAGAAACGTTGTCATGCTTATCAGAAATAAGAAATTAAGGTGTCTACTACTGGCATAATTTATTGTACTGTTATGGCTTGTGTGTTGTTATGATGCTGAAAGCTATGCCACCAGTATTTCAAATACCAGCAGGGTCACCCATGGTGAACAGGTTTCAGCAGGGCTTCCAGACTAGGACAGACTAGGAAGAAAAGCCTGGAGATCTACTTTAAAAAATTAGCCACTGAAAACACTATGGATCGTAATAGAACATAGTCCAATATGGTGCTGACATATGAGCCCCCTAGGTTGGAAGGCACTCAAAATACACAGTGGTGGCAACAACAGACACTAGTGTAACGATGATCATGAAGATGGCACAGGACCAGGCAATACTTTGTTCTGCTGTAAATAGGTCGTCATGAGTCAGAGCTGACTCTACGGTAACTAACAAAGCAAAGTTAACACCTTACTGAAAGGGTAAGTATTAGTGTCTCCCCCTGATTGGGGACTAAAGTGGTATGGCTAAAGGTCAACATAAGTAGACCCAAGTTTTCTTGACTTCAGTTTTTATTAGAATACTTATATATTTCGGTGGCAGGCATTTCAGAATTGCAGGAATATTGATATAGACAGAAAACTAGCCTGCGATGTAACCATTTTAGTGAAAAAAATGCTTTAGTAGCTTAAACATCCTTTCAAATGCTACTGTATTTTTACTTTTTATGCTTTGAGTATTCCCTCCTCTGGGAAAGTCTTTCTTACTCTAGTAGAATAATTAGAGAAAAGCAGAGTAGAGTGCTTGAGAGTGCTGGCTCTAGAGTCAGATTATTTGGCTTGAGTCTTGACTCCAAAATTTACCATGTGGCCATGGAAAATTTTTTAATTTTTCTATGCCTCAGTTTTCTTCTATTTTCAATGGGGGCAATTAGAATTGTGAATATTGAGTGAATTAAACGATGTAAAGTTCTCACAGCCATACCTGATGCCGCGAAGTATTCAGATGTTAGTGGTAATAAAAATGATGATGGTAATGATGAAGTTGTGGATAATGGTAATGACGGGAAGAGGAGGAGGAGAAAGAAGAAGGAGGAATACTGAGCTCTCTCACTCTTGAATTGCCAGGTTTAAACCTCTCTTAAAACAGTTATCATTTAATTGTCTCTTAATACGGTTTTTTGGAGCCCTGGTGGTGCAGTGGTTAAGAGCTCAGCTGCTAACCTAAAAGGTCGGCAGTTTGAATCCACCGGCCACTCCTTGGAAACCCTATGGGGCAGTTCTACTCTGTCATGTAGGGTTGCTATGAGTCGAAACTGACTCAATGGCAATGGGAATATGGTTTTTAAGTTTATCTTATTTCCTTGGCCAGACTGTAAACTATTGAAATTCAAGTGACATGTCTTATATACCTTTTTATACTCTAACAAATGAAATACAGCACTTTTAAGCTGGGGCTCAGAATTACGTTGAAGACAATGACAGCATAAATGAAACTCTGTTTTTGTTAGAATATTGCAAATATGATATGGCAAAGAGAAGAACTATTAGAATGATTTGCAACATTTCAGGTTGAACTAAAACGTATCAGGCTATAATCTCAGATTTAGATAATTCAAAAAATTGTATCCATTGAATTAAAATTTATTTTACTCTTAAAAAAATGAAGTCTGATAAAAATATAAATTTCAGGTTTGGAAAGGACCTTAGTTATCTTTTTGGCACTTTCCAATACAGCAGTCCTAAGACACATGCAGCTACTGAGATTTGGACTATCATTAGCCTTAATGGGGAAGTATTCTAAGTGTCAAGTACACATCAGATGTCAAAGATTTAGTACAAAAAAAGTAAACTATCTCATTAATTATCTAATTAATGAAGCAAAAGAACTGAACAGAAGATTTCAAAGGGTTGCTTGAGAAGACAAAGTAAAGTATTATAATGACATGTGCAAAGATCTGGAGCTAGAAAAGCAAAAGGGAAGAACACGCTTGGCATTTCTCAAGTTGAAAGAACTGAAAAAAAAAATTCAAACCTTGAGTTGCAATAGTGAAGGATTCTATGGGCAAGGTACTGAATGATGCAGGAAGCATCAAAAGAAGATGGAAGGAATACACAGAGTCACTACACCAAGAAGAATTAGTTGATGTTCAATCTTTTCAGGTGGTAGCATATGATTGGGAATTGATGGTACTGAAGAAAGAAGTTCAAGCTGCACTGAAGACGCTGAAAAAAAACAACGCTCCAGGAATTGACGGAATACCAACTGAGATATTTCAACAAACAGATGTAGGGCTGGAAGTACTCACTTGTCTATGCCAAGAAATTTGGAAGACAGCTACCTGGCCAACCAACTGGAAGAGATCCACATTTTTTTTTTAATATTTTCCCATACAAAAATTTATACATACATTGTTATGTGACTCTAATTGCTCTCCCCATACTGTGACAGCACACTCCTCCTTTCCACCCCTGATTCCCCATGTCCATTCAACCAGCTCCTAACCCTCTCTGCCTTTCCATCTCACCTCTAGACAGAAGCTGTCCATTTAGTCTCTTGTATCTACTTGAGCTAAGAGGCACACTTTTAACGAGTATCACTTTATGTCCCACAGTCCAGTCCAATCCCTGTCTGAAGAGTTGACCTTGGAAATTGTTTTAGTTCTGGGCTGATAGAGAATCCAG
>NW_004444044.1:7103176-7114178 GCF_000243295.1 Trichechus manatus latirostris
GAATAAGAGTGGTGATAAAGGGCATCCTTGTCTGGTTCCCGTTCTCAAGGGGAATGCTTTCAAAGTCTCTCCATTTAGGATGATGTTGACTGTTGGTTTTGTATAAATGCCCTTAATTATACTGAGGAATTTCCCTTTTATTCTTATTTTGTTGAGAGTTTTTATCATGAATGGGTGTTGGACTTTGTCAGATGACTTTTCTGCATGGATTGATAAGATCATGTGGTTTTTGTCTTTTGTTTTATTTATGTGATGGATTACATTGATTGTTTTTCTAATGCATAATGCATACCTGGTATAAATCCAACTTGATCGTGGCTAATTATTTTTTTGGAAATCCACATTTTTGCCTATTGCAAAGAAAGCTGAGCCAACAGAATGCTGAAATTATCAAACAGTGTCATTAATATCACACAGAAATAAAATTTTGCCGAAGATAATTCAAAAGTGGTTGCAGCAGTGCATCAACAGGGAACTGCCAGAAATTCAAGCCAGATTCAGAAGGGGACGTGGAACCAGGGATATCATTACTGATGTCAGATGAATCCTGGCTGAAAGTAGAGAATACCAGAAAGATGTTGATATACGTTTTATTGACTATGCCCAGGTATTCGACTCTGTGGATCATAATAAATTATGGATAAAATTTTGAAAAGTGGGAATTCCAGAACACTTAATTGTGCTCATGAAGAACCAGTACATAGATCAAGAGGCAGCCATTCAAACAGAGCAAGGGGATATTGTGTGATTTAGACTCAGGAATGGTGTGGGTCAGGGTTGTATCGTTTCACCATACTTATTCAGTCTGTATACTGAACAAATAATCTGAGAAGCTGGACTATATGAAGAAGAACATGGCATCAGGATTGGAAGAAGACTCATTAACAACCTGCGGTATACAGATGACACAACTTTGCTTGCTGAAAGTGAAGAGAACTTGAAGTACTTATTAATGAAGATCAAAGACTACAGCCTTCAATATGGATCACACCTCAACTAAAAGAAAACAAAAATCCTCGCAACTGGACCGGTAAGCAACATCGTGATAAATGGAGAAAAGATGGAAGTTGTCCAGGATTTTATTTTACTTGGACCCACAGTCAACACCCATGGAAGCAGCAGTTAAGATACCAAATGACACATTGCATTGAGCAAATCTGCTGCAAAAGACCTCTTTTGAGAGTTAAAAAGCAAAGATGTTGCTTTAAGGACTAAGGTGTGCCAGACCCAAGCCATGGTGTTTTCAATTATTGCATATGCATGCAAAAGCTGGGCAATGAATAAGTAAGACCAAAGAAGAAATGACTTCTTTGAATTGTGGTGTTGGCGAAGCATATTGAATATACCATGGACTTCCAAAAGAAGGAACAAATCTGTCTTGGAAGAAGTACAGCCAGAATGCTCCTTAGAAGCATATTCTGGACATGTTATCAGGAGGGATCAGTCCCTGGAGAAGGACATCATACTTCGCAAAGTAGAGGGTCAGTGAAAAGAGACAGACACTCAACAAGATGGATTGACACAGTGGTTGTGACAATGGGCTGAAGCATAACAACGATTGTGAGGATGGCACAGAACCAGGCAGTATTTTGTTCTGTTGTACGTAGGGTTGCTGTGAGTTGGAACCGTGTTGACAGCACCTAACAGCAACAACAGCTCATTAATACTTTTTAAAATATTGATTTTATACCCAATTGGCAATGTTTTTGATAAATTGGATTAAATAAAATATATTATTATAATTAATTTCATCTATTTCTCTTCATCTTTTTTCAATGTGGCTTCTTGAAAATCTAAAATTACATTTGTGGCATGCATTGTATCACTATCGGACAATGTTGTTCTAGACCAATTTTCTCTACTACATAAAGAAACTGAGGCCTAGGTAGTTAGTTAAGTCATTTGTCCCAAGGTATACAGTTGGCATGCAGCAAACAGATACTGCAGTTTCTCTCATCTCCTTACTGCCTCATATCTAATGAAAACTAAATCTCATAATTCCTTCCTTGGAAATACCTGTCTCTTCCTTTTTACTGCCAGGGACAATCTAGTAAACTACCTATCTTTCAGCCCTTTGCTAGGGCAGACAATAACCTCACAATTCTTTCCCTGTAATATCTGTTTCATCCCTTCAAATCAATCCGGCCTGATAGCTGCCAGAGAAATAGTTCTCCAGCCCCACTTTTAGTACATCACTCCTGGGCTAAAAATCTGTAGTAGCTGCTCTTCCAGATTCCAGCTGAGGGTGTATTTACATTATAGATTGAATTGTGTTCCCCCTTACCCATGCACTGGTGAATGTAACCCTATTTGAGGAAACAGGGTTTTTGTTTTGCAAACGTTATCAGTTAACGAGGACATACAGGAGTACGAACTCCAAGAAACACCCAGGACTACCAACAAGGAAGGATCTTCCCCTAGAGGCAGCAGAGAGAGAGAGCATAGCCCTATCAATGCACTGATTTTAGACCTCCAGCCTCCAGAACTGTGAGAAAATAAATATTTATTCTTTAAAGCCACCCTCTTTGAGATATTTTGTTATGGAAGCCCTAGGAAACTAAGACAACCTACCTTATAGTTATTCTAGAACTAGCAAATTATGTAGTCTAGAGATTTTATATGACAAAACAGGAAAGACAGCAATGCCTACTAATTGTTTAAATACTTGGTTAATGATATTAAAATTAGGCAAACCCATTTTCATAAGTGTGTGTATATATTGTACATCAGATAGAAGACAGACTATCTTTTTGATTGAAGTGACGGAAAGTTTTTATGTCATTTTATACCCAAAGCACAGTGATCTTTTTCTTTAAATGAGTTATTTTATAGTTATGTCCACAGGCTGATTTTCCTAGCCCTTATCAGTTGTTCAGGTATCACTAGCATAGCTTTTATTAGCCATGATCTGCCTGCATAGTAATGACCTTAAGAACAAACTACCAGCTGCCGTGGAGTCAATTCCAACTCAGGGTGACCCTATATATATCAGAGTAGATCTGTGCTCCATAGGGTTTTCAATGGCTGATTTTTCAGAAGTAGATCACCAGGCCTTTGTTTCGAGGTACCTGTGGTTGGACTGGAAACGCCAACCTTTTAGTTAGCAGCTCAATGTGTTAACCATTTGCACCACCCATGGACTCCAGTAATGACCTTGTTTTTGTTGTTAGGTGCTGTGATGGTTGAGATTGTGTGTCATCTTGGCTGGGCCATGATTCTCCGTGTTTTAATGTAATCACTCCCATGATTGAATATACTGTGAGTAGCCAATCAGATGAAAGGGAGTCTCCTTGGGGGTGTGGTCTGCATCTGTATATAAGCAGACGTTCTGGCTTTTTGCCCTCGCTGGATCCTGCGGCTGCTTTCTGTCGTCTCATCTCCCGTTCTTGGGACTTGAGCTGTCAGCTTATCTGCCGAAACTGGGTTTCGTTGATCTGCACAGACGGTGAGTGGAGCCCTGCTCTCTGACCTTCCGATCTTGGGCTTGCCAGCTTCTGCCGCTGTGTGACTTGGGAGAGGCCTCTACCCTGATTCCACGGACTTGGGACGTTCTAGCCTCTACAATCGTGTGAGCTGTTTCCTTGATATAATCTCTCTCTCTATATGTATATTTATATGCTTTACTGGTTTTGCTTCTCTAGAGAACCCAGCCTAAGACAGGTGCCATAGAGTCTGTTACCACTCATAGTGACCCTATGTACAACAGAACAAAACACTGCCTGGTCCTGTGCCATCCTCTCAATCATTGCTGTGTTTGAGTCCATTGTTGCTGGTACTGTGTCAATCCATCTTGTTGAGGTCGTTCCTCTTTTTCGCTGACCCTCTACCAAGCATGGTGTCCTTCTCCAGGACTGGTCCCTCCTGATAACAGGTCCAAAGTATGTGAGATTAAGTCTCTCCATCCTTGCTTCTAAGAAGCATTCTGGCTGTACTTCTTCCAAGACAGATTTATTCCTTCTTTTGCAAATCTATGGTATATTCAATATTCTTTGCCAACACCATAATTCAAAGGCGTCAATTCTTCTTCGGTCTTCATTATTCATTATCCAGCTTTTGCATGCATATGCAACAATTGAAAACACCATGGCTTGGGTCAAGTGCATCTTAGTCCTTAAAGCCACATCTTTGCTTTTGAATACTTGAAAGAAGTCTTGCAGCAGATTTGCTTAATGCAATGTGTCGTTTGATTTCTTGGCTGCTGCTTCCATGGGTGTTGATTGTGAGTCCAAGTAAAATGAAATCCTTGACAACTTCAATCTTTTCTCCATTTATCATGATGTTGTTTATTGGCCCAGTTGTGAGGATTTCTGTTTTCTTTTAGTTGAGGTGTAATCCATACTGAAGGCTATAGTCTTTGGTCTTCATCAATAAGTGCTTCAAGTTCTCTTTACTTTCAGCACGCAAGGTTGTATCATCTGCATACCGCAGGTTATTAATGAGTCTTCCTTCAATCCTGATGCCATGTTCTTTATATAGTCCAGCTTCTCAGATTATTTGTTCAGCATAGAGATTGAATAAGTGTGGTGAAAGGATACAACCTTGACCCACACCTTTCCTGAGTTTAAATCACACAATATCCCCTTGCTTTGTTTGAATGGCTGCCTCTTGATCTATGTACTGGTTCCTCATGAGAACAATGAAGTGTTCTGGAATTCCCATTCTTCAAAATGTTATCCATAATTTATTATGATCCACAGAGTCGAATACCTGGGCATAGTCAATAAAACGCAGATAAACATCTTTCTGGTATTCTCTACTTTCAGCCAGGATCCATCTGACATCAGCAATGATATCCCTGGTTCCACGTCCCCTTCTGAATCTGGCTTGAAATTCTGGCAGTTCCCTGTTGATGCACTGCTGCAACCACTTTTAAATCTTCAGCAAAATTTTACTTGTGTGTAATATTAGTGATATTGTTCAATAATTTTAGCATTCTGTTGGATCACCTTTCTTTTCAATAGGCAAAAATGTGGATCTCTTCCAGTCAGTTGGCCAGGTAGCTGTCTTCCAAATTTCTTGGCATAGACAAGTAAGTACTTCCAACGCTGCACCCGATTGTTGAAACATCTTAATTGGTATTTCATCAATTCCTGGAGCCTTGTTTTTTTGCCAATGTCTTCAGTGCAGCTTGGACTTCTTCTTTCAGTACCATTAGTTCTAGATCATATGCTACCTCCTGAAATGATTGAATGTTGACCAATTTTTCTGTAGTGACTGTGTATTCCTTCCATCTTCTTTTGATGCTTCCTGCGTTGTTCATTCATCATCAAAAAGAATATTTCAAGATCTATCCTGAAGTACAACGCTGTCGGTGATAGGATAATATCCATAGGCTTACCAGGAAGACCATTTAATAATATTATTATTCAAATTTATGCAGCAACCACTAAGGCCAAAGATGAAGAAACTGAAGATTTTTACCAACTTCTGCAATCTGAAATTGATTCAACATGCAATCAGGATGCATTGATAAATACTGGTGATTGGAATGGGAAAGTTGGAAACAAAGAAGATGGATTGGTAGTTGGAAAATACGGCTTTGGTGACAGAAATGATGCCAGAGATTGCATGATAGAGTTTTGCAAGAACAATGACTTCTTCATTGCAAATATCTTTTTTCAGTAACATAAATGGCGACTATACACATGGACCTAGCCAGATGAAATACACAGGAATCAAATCAACTACATCTTGGGAAAGAGACAATGGAAAAGCTCAACGTCATCAGCCAGAACAAGGCCAGGGGTTGACTGTGGAACAGATTATCGATTGCTCATACGCAAATTCAAGCTGAAACTGAAGAAAAGTAGAACAAGTCCATGAAAGCCAAAGTACGAACTTGAGTATATCCCACCTGAATTTAGAGACCATCTCAAGAATAGATTTGACGCATTAAACACAACGATGGAAGACCAGATGAGTTGTGGAAGGACATCAAGGACATACGGGAAGAAAGCTCTTGCTGTCATTAAAAAGACTGGAAAAAAAGAAAAGACCAAAATGGACGTCAGAAGAGACTTTGAAACTTGCTCTTGAAGCAGAGTAGCTAAAGTGAACGGAAAAAATGATGAAGTAAAAAAGTTGAACAGATTTCAAGGGGCAGCTCCAGAAGACATAGTATATGACATATGCAAAGACCTGGAGTTAGAAAACCAAAGTGGAAGAACATGCTAGGCGTTTCTCAAGCTGAAAGAACTGAAGACAAAATTTAATCCTGGTATTGCAATTGTAATGACCTCAGGCTTGTATAAAATTCCCAGGCACTTCTGGAATATTTAGGAGTATGACATAGGTGTCCATGAACAATCATCTCATTGCCTTCTGTTCTAGCTGGCATCTATTATTGTATACTGTTTATGAAGACCCTGAGGGTTGCCTTTTTCCATCATCACTGTTATCAGTGCTATTTATTGAGAATTTTCATGCCCGTGCTGAAGATTATAGTACAGCCAAGATCTCAAAGCTCAACCAGACTTTATTAATTCTCTATAACTAGGGTACTCATATAGTTTACTATCCAAACGAAGACACTTTTGAGAGTAAAAGAGAATGCTATTGATAATTATACTAGGACAATAAGTATAAAGTGAAACTATCTTGGGCATACTTGGTATGTGATATAACCACCTATAGTCTTCATCATACCAAGCCATTCTGTGTTCTATGAAGAAGTGGGGACGCTATCCCATTTTTCCCATTCTTTGTAGGTATCTGGGAACAAAAGTGGTGCTACTTGTGGTCACATATAATACAGAGACTTTCAAAAAAAAAAAAAAAAAACTTCTTCAGCAGTTCCTAGAGCTTCTCTATTAATAAAGCTTTCGTTGTTGTTAGTTGCCATCAAGTCAGCTCTGACTGATGGTGACCTTATGTATAAAAGAATGAAACACTACGCAGTTCCGTATCAATCTTCATGATCAATGGTATGTTTAGTCCATTGTTGTAACTATTATGTCAACCCTTCTCACTGTGGGTTTTCCTTGTTATTGCTGACCCCCTGCTTTACCAAACATGATGATCTTTTCTAGTTATTGGTCTTTCCTGGTGATGTGTCAAAAGTAAGTGTGCTGAAGTCTCATCATCCTTGCTGCTAAGTAGCGTTCTGGTTGTTTTTCTGATATGTTCATTCGTTTGGCAGTCTCTGGTATATACAATATTCTTTGCCAACATCACAATTCAAATGCATCAATTCTTTTCCTGTCTTCCTTTTTCAATTGTCCAGCTTTTGGATGCATATGAGGCAGTTGAAAAGACCCTGGCTTGGGTCAGGTGCACCTTAGTCATCAAAGTGGCACCTTTACTTTTTAAAACTTTAAAGAGATCTTTTGCAGCAGGCTTGCACATTGCAATATGTCATCTGATTTTTTAACTGCTGCTTCCATGAACACTAGTTGTTGATCCAAGTAGAATGGAATCATTGACAACTTCAATTTCGTTGTCATTTATCAATATGTTGTTTATCAGTCCAGTTGTGAGAATTTTTGTTTTCTTCATGTTTAGAAGCAATACACACTGAAGGCTGTAGTCTTTGACCTTCATCAGAAGTGCTTCAAGTCATCTTCATTTTTAGTAAGCAAGGTTGTGCCATCTGCATATTACATGTTATTAATGAGTCTTCCTCCAATCCCCTGATTCTTAGTTCTTTTTATATAATCCAGTTTCTTGGATTATTTCTTTGGCATACTAATGGATGTTAACATCTGTTACTTTTCATTTTCAGTTGTGCCACATCATTAAATGAAAGTCCTGAAGGCTGTGCTCATCTGTGTCATTAATGTCTACTCTACTTTGAGGAGTCATCTCTTCCCCAATCCAATTGAATTTTGAAAGTCTTCCAACCTGAGGGGCTCATCTTTCAGCACTATATCAGACAATGCTCTGTTTCTATCGTAAGGTTTTCATTGGCTGATTCTTGGAAGTAGATCTCCAGCCCTTTCTTTCTAGTTTGTCTTAATCTGCAAGTTCTGCTGAAACCTATCCACCATGGGTGACCCTGTTGATACTTGAAATAGTTGTGATATATCTTCCATCATCATTGCAACATGCAAGACACCACAGTGAGACAAACTGATGGACAGATGGTGCTTATAAAGCTTAGACATAAGTCAGTATAGCTTAGCTGGACACCATTGTGTTCTTCCTATTTTCTACCATTTCAATTGTTCTAAACTGTCTCTTAGCAAAATGCAATACAAAACAGAATTACGCACACACACCCTTTGCCCCAGCCCTAAATCCCCAAACAATTCTTTTGTCAATAAAGTACTAACTAAATTGTCATGTGTGCTCATTCATGACTGAATGAAGATCCTTTATGTGTATCATAAAGTCTTGTTTGGAATGTGTACTTAATTATTGACCCATGGGAAGGCCTAAGAAGACCACTTAGATTTTCAGGATTTTGCCGGCTCCACACATAAGTTGGAGAGTTCATGACAAACTGATGCTGTCTTGTTTGTGGCCTATATATTCTGCCACTGTCTGGGCCCTAGTTCAGTAGAATGACAACGTACTTTTTTGAACTCCAAGAGAGTGCAAAACTTCTCATGCAAATCTGCACTTTTCAACAGGGAGAGGAAAAAATGACAGCTCTGGCGGCTGTCGCGCTGGTTTTGCACCTCTGCATTTGCCCTGGAGCAGTGCTAGACCCTCCTGAGGACCTCATGTTTAATCTCATTTTATCTGTTAAAATTTCTCCTTTACATTAATTTTCATTTTGATAGATCCATGAGAAATTATGGCAGCTCTCATTACATGAACATTAAAAAAACAACACCAAAAAAACAAAACCCATAACATCAACGTTGCATATTTCCTACTGATTAGTGGTTTTCTCTTGATTAAATTATGCATTTTTAATACAAGTCCTTCATTTCTAAGAGTAACACATGGCAGAGTCATCCCTTGGTATAGACCAAAGGCATTTATGGGTCTCTGTCTGGGCATATAATGAAACTGATTTGAACTTCAGGCTCCTTGTATGAAAGAGATCCAAAATGCTTAATAAAAGCTTCTGTTACAGCCTGTCACATGGCCCCTCTGAGGGGAAAAGTAATCTCATTATTAAGATAGAGAAAGGAAATGGAGACATTGAAGGTGGGTGGCTTGTTCAAGGTCACTGAGGGGCTCACCATCAGACTAGCCAAGTAGCCTGGAAACTTTAATTCCAAGGGTTATCTCCAAGTATGTTCTATTGCCAGCTGGTTTATGTGAGGTATCACAGTGGTACAATTTTATTATTCGTTAGCAATAAATACCCACAAATATTTGATAATTTTATATTGGCTTTTTTAGTACCTTTATCTCTATATTGGATCAGTAATTACTTAATGTCTCATACTTTGCTCAGGGGTATCTGGGCCAGTTTTGTGATCAACTTATGGATCACTGAATGATACCTAAGGGTTACCTTCCCTCTGATTCTTCTGCTCTAATGTCAAAATGCTGCTTGTTTAGGGTAAGTGCTGCACAAAAGAAGAGATTTTTAGAGAAATTAGTATAGCTGGTTATATGCACTTTTCTGTATTAGCACAGTGTTTCTCTTCCTAACTAGAGATCCAGACTTTTCCGCTGGTCTCAGGCTCTTTGCATGAGTATAAATGTTTGGCAAATAATCTCTACACGCAGTTATTTCGGAACAGGGCTGGGCCCAAGGAAGCTTCATATGTCATGCTATGACTTGGTACTTGATAACCTGAAGCTTTAATCTGGAGGGGGTAACTTTGGCTAATGTACCTCATACGCAGCCACTACCCCTCTGTTAGTGGCGGCTTGTGAGTTGTTATCATGCTGAGTAGGTTTCCGTTGAGCTTCCAGGCTAAGATGAACTAGGAAGAAAGGCCTGATGACCTACCTCCAGAAAATCAGTCAATGAAAACTCTATGGATCACAATGGTCCATTTTGCAACTCATCACGAGATGGCATGGGACCAGGCAGCATTTCGGTCTGTTGTGCATGGAGTCGCCATGAGTGGGGGACCAACTCGACAGCGGCTAATAGCAGCAAGCTTGGCTAAGGTGGGAGACAGAACTCATTGACTCTGACTGGGAACCCCCATTGTGTGGGTGCAGCATTTGGAGTGGTCTCAACATTTAGTTCCAAACAGGGAGCAAAGCAAGGATTCTTCTATCCTCAGCGCTTCAAATCCTATATGATGAAAAACAATAAAACCCCACCACAACACTTTAAGTGGAGACTTAAAATTTAACTGTGTAAGATGCAGTCATGTTAACCAAAAACCAAACCTACTGCCATTGAGTAGATTCCAACTCAGTGACCCTATAGAGCAGAGTAGAACTGCCCTATAGGGTTTCCAAGGCTGTAAATCTTTATGGAAGCAGACTGTCACGTCTTTCTCCCACAGGTTCGAACCGCCGACATTTTGGTGCGCAGCTGAGTGCTTAACCACTGCGCTGCCAGAGCTCCTTGCAGTCATGTTACTGCAAGATAAATGAAATGATCAAACAAGCTTGTGCCGTTAGCTGGCTCCAAGTTTTCAGAGATCCGGGAGGCAATTGCCAGTCATGTTATACCTGAATTTGTGTTACATTGAAAGTGTTACCATGGGGTTTTACTGTATATGATTTTATTACCCCTCCGCCTCCCTTGGCTCTTTCTCTTTCTCCCTTCTTACAATATCCCAGGGGTGGATGAACAGACTTCTCCTTTATTTCCTTTTGATTAAATCTTTTTTCTCTCTGTCTTCAGACTTAAGATCAAGTTTTAGTGAGACATAGGAGCTATTGTCTCCTCACTATGAGAAAAATTATGATCTTTTTCTAGCCCTTAATATCTTTTTTTTTATTGTAATTCAGGTGAAGGCTTACAGAACAAATAGTTTCTCATGAAACAGAAGTACACATGTTGTTTTATGACATTGGTTAACAATCCAACAACATATCAACCTTCTAACTTCTCAACCTTTTTTTTGGTGAAAATACACACAGCCAAAGATACACCATTTCAAAAATTTCTACATGCACAGTTCAGTGACATTGACTA
>NW_004444044.1:7114278-7209169 GCF_000243295.1 Trichechus manatus latirostris
AAAAAAAAAAAAAAGAACAAGAAAGGCCCCCAAAAAAACAGGAAAAAAAAAAAAACAAAGAAAAAAGAAATTTCCCTAGGGCTCCCTCTGCACGTCTGTGGAAGCCGAGGGGGAGTCTCCTTGCCACGCAGCTCTGCCTGGCTAGAAAGGGCTCCCAACTCAAGAAAAGGAAAGGAAAACAAACAAACAATTCAAAACAAACAAATGAACAAAATCCCCAGGATCCCACCAGTGCGGCAGCCCAGACTGGGAAGGAGCTCCACACTCGAACGGAGCTCCGCAGCCTCTCAGGAAGAAGCAAAGATGGCACACGGAGCCAGGTACTCGAGGGAAAGGAGGGGGAGGTGGTGAGAGGCAAGTAAGAAATCAAAAGAAGCAGAAAAAAAAAGCAACACTAGCAGCCAACAAATGGCACTCAGAGAGCCAGCTAGTGCGGGCTGCTGTTTCTGGACAAGAGACTGTGTCCGCGGGAAGCAGAGGTGGCCGAGTGTGGGTGAAGAAGGATAGAGAGTGGGAAAGCTATATCACAAATTTCTGGAGCTCTGCAGCCCCTCAGGAAGAAGCAAAGATGGTGCACAGAGTGAGGTACTCGAGCAAAAGGAGGGGGAGGTGGCGAGAGGCAAGGAAGAAATCAAAAGAAGCAGAAAAAAGCAACACCAGCAGCCAACAAATGGCACTCAGAGAGCCACCCGTTTGGGTGTGTGGAATCCAAGCAGCTGCTGTTTTCTGGTCAAGAGACTGTGGCCGTGGGAAGCAGAGGAGGCCGAGTCGGGGTGAAGAAGTGTGGGGGGTGGGAAAGCGTATATTGCAAATTACCGGTTTTTTGTCTCCTGCTGAATGCTCCGTGAGGCTGCTTTCTCGTACCCCCTGTTTGCTGGTCTCCGATAGGAGTCCAAGATAGTGGATCCGTGCTGTTTTAGCTGGTAGGGGACCTCTGCATGAATCTCTCCTCGCTCTCTATTCTCTGTCAGTTTTCTCACTCCATTTGCTGCTTGGCTGAGTTCTTTATCTCTTCATTTGATGTTTTAGGGTTTCAGGATTGTTGTAGTCTCTGTTTGGCTTAGTTTTTTGGATCTTTGCAGTGGAGAGATGGCGTGGTGCTTCTGCCTAGAGTGCCATTTTGCTGGAGCTGGTGTAGCCTTAATATCTTAAAATGGAAGTTGAAAGAATTTATAAAAATCCTGTCTATCTTTGCAGGTTTTCAAATCTATTGTTGCAAAATCCTATTTTGTATATCAGTCATGGAAAATAAACTTCTTCCTCTCAGCTGTCTTTCTGTTTAACACCTAATCTGTCTCTAGAAACATGTGGATAACTTTGATTAACTGAAAAGAAGTCCACTTAATTATTTAAAAAAATATTTTCATTGTTACACTTGTTAACTTATCTCTATACTAGCACGCATAGTTAATTCCTCTCTCGGACGCCTATTTCGTATGTTCTGAATTTGTCTAAGCCGGGTGTAGGAGTGTAGACACAAATTATTAGTTGTTAATTAGTGTTAATATTTTTTGAACAGTTACGATATATCAACCACAGTTCTAAGTATTTTAAATGCACAGTATTAAGTAGTGTAACCTGCACAACCACTTGTGAGATAGGTAACTTGTCACCTCCAATTGACAGATGAGAAGACTGGAGTCCAGAAAGATTATGCATGTTTTCCAGGGTATAAAGCTAGAGCCAGGATTCAAACATGAGTGCTATACGGTAACTCTATCTGCATATTTAATACTCTAACTTTAACTCTATTTTCTACGCTCTACATGTCTTTCTGACTGCTTAAGGAAAAATAAAATCTGAGAGTACTGTAGATTATAAAGAAGTTTGGTAAGCATTTTGAAAGACTGATATACTTAATTTTTTTTCTTCACTTTCTCTTCACCCATTCATACCTCACCCATAGCCTTCTGATTTCCAAATTAAGTACTCTTTTGAAATTGCTCTTGTCAAAGTTGCAGATCACTTCCATGTACCTGAGTTAATGGACTCTTCCAGTCCTTATCTTAGCTGTTCTCTTCAAAACATTTGACACTGTTATTCATTTCCTGTTTTTCTTTCTGGAGTTCCAGACCAAATATTTATAGCCACTTAGATGTCCTAGAGACACTTCAAATTAAATAAACTCAAAACTAAACTCATCATCATCTCTTTGGTACTACCCACAACCACACCAATCTATATTTCTTCTATTAGCAAGACTGCAGCAGCATCTTTAATTGTCAGTTATATAATTTGCAAATCTTGGAGTCTGTAAATCACCCTGACCATCACATGCTATCATTCAATCCTGCTATTTTCACGTTTACTTTTCTCCTAATGCCTGTGTTCAAGGTCTCATAATTATCTCCTGAATTATTGCTGTAACTTTTGATTTGTCTACCTGTATCCATCCTTGGCTCTAGTAGCCTATGTTCTTCTACCTTATAGCTGATATGATCTTTCTAAAATACAAGTCTAAGTAAACCATTTATTCTCCTGATCAATTTTTTTTGCAGTTACACACTGTATTAGGTTAATGCTATGTTATGCAGCAACAGCAAATTAATTCAAAATCTCAGTGGCTTAACAACAGCAACAACAACAATAAAACACGAGAAAACAAGCAAACAAACAAAACAAAAACGAAAGGTTTATGTCTTACTCATTCTACATATCCCCTGTGGTCCAGGAATATGGGGTGGATACTGTGCCTCCCACAGTTACTCAAGGATCCAGGCTATTGAGGCTCTACTATCTGAATGTTATTGGTTGGGGCAGCAAGGAAGAAAGCACATGGACATATCACGTGCTTTGGACCAGAAGTGACACATACCACTTCCACTCATTGTCCTCCACCAGAACTAGTCATTTAGCTATTTCTGTCCCCTTTAACTACAGGGAGTGGGAAGTATAGTCTTTCATGTGCCTAGAAAGAGAGGAGAACAGATATCGGTGAGTACTAGTAGAGTTTACCACAGTCTTGCCATGGAGATTTCTCATTTCCAGCTTTAATTAATCACTCCCTCCTCCCTCCTCCACAACCATGCCCACTTCTCATTTAAATCCTGTCATACTGAACTTCTTGTAGTTCCCAGAACGTGCTATGAAGTCTTTCACAGATTTGTACTTACATATTCTGTCTCTTTTGCTTAAAATACCTTTCCCAACTCTGTTGCACTTTTTATGACTCAGTTTCAGAATTGCTTCCTTGGGGAAGATTTTCCTGACTACTGTATCCCCAGTATGGATTATTTAGCTATTCCCTTATTCCCATAACATACTGTTCTTAACATCTGTCTACCGCTTACAATACAGTACTCTAATTGTGTATTTATTCACTTATTCTTTCTAATAGACTGTTCAGAGGTGTCTTGGGAGCAGAGACTATGCTTTAGTTATCTTTGAATCCCCAGCATCCAACAATTGGCACATAGATGTTGTTCAATAAAAATTTGTTGAGTGAATCCCAGACTTTGCACCTCTGGTAGTAAGTAAAAATGAAGATTAGAGTTGGAAGCTGGGAAATTAAAAAAGAAAAAAAAATTTGTACAAAAATATATAATCATTAATGTTTTATTTTTTTGGATGTCTACATCCCCACAATTAATCAGTCTCTTTTTAGAGTAATTGTCCCACGTATCTTAGATAAAAATTAGTGCTATAAAAAGGGTGATATCATCTAGATGAGCATTTCCTTTTTCATTAGGAATGATCTGTCTTTAAATTAGTTTACAATTTTGATGTCCTTGACATCTGTGCTTTCTATATGTATTGTATTTACTTGCATAAATGAACAGAAATTACTCAAGCCCATGATCAGCCTTGAAGGCATAAAGTACCATCTCCTGCCATTTTATTTGAATTTCTTAGGGAACATTCTTGTTACTGATTATTCTCACCCTTTCTGTAGAACCTATTCTTTTGGTCTCAGTTAAAATTTTTTCCTATACCACAAAAAATACATATTAGTACTCAAGTCCAAGCTTGCAAGCTAGCTTGAAAAAACAAAGCAATTGTGAATCAGTGTAGAGTTTACTACACTTTGTTTTTAAGAGAGGCTGCTGTAAATAGGCTGAGAGAGAAATGTTTGAAAACAGAAACAACCAAAAAGAAGTGACTCTTTAACTTACGAAAAACATCTTCAGATTGGAGACTACTGTTGTTGTCAGGATAGCTCCTGATATATCGAGTCTGAGAAAATAGCAGATATTCTTCAGCTGGATTGAAGCTACCAGGAGAACTAAATGGATGAAATTTTGCTGGATTTGGTCAATTGACACTCAAGTCTGGTGCTCACTTTTTTATGTGCCTTCCTTTATTGCACAGGCTGGAATGTTAAAATACTTTTCCAAGAATCCATTGCAGCTGGCATTCTGGAAAAGAAAAATTAAGTTCTGACAAAAGCATGTGCTCAAGAATTTGAATGTGGCAGTGAGGCAGTAGTCATAATCTTGCAACTTTTTCAGCTGGCAAGCAAGGTCAGGAAGATGTGAGTATCAAGACGTACCCCAACTCAGTGTTTCAGAGTCTAGTCACTAGCTTTGTGGGTGTCAAGAGAGAATTATGGAGGTGGTGGTGGCAATTTCTTGATTTCTAGATGGCACTTCAGCACTGGGTTCCTAACCTCAAAAGTTTAATTGGTGTCACTCTGACTCCCAATACTCCAGCTTTTGTATTTTATTATTTTATTGTAAGCATTTGATTCTCTGATTTCAATTCCAATTTGCTTACAATGTTGTTTGTTTCTTGGATTAAAGTCTGATTGTTGGAAATTAGGATTAATTATTTGACCTGGTTGGATTTGATGGCAGTGATAATTTTGTTACTATTGGAAAATTAGATCCTGGTAGTCCATGGAAAACAGTGGCAAAAGAATTACTTAAATGATCACATATGGTTTCTAAGAATAAAGTGCCTATTGAATGCAAGGCTTTGGCAGACAAAGGGGCTTCTAAGTCTTGAAAGTCTCTTAAGGTAGGAATAAGGAATACAAAGACTGTGGGGTGGTCTGGCTATGACCAGGAAACATCTGTGGCTCCACTAAGAATCTCCTATCTGTTAAAATTGCGTGGCTGATATAGTCAAAATCTGATCCTATGGGTTACTAAATTACAAAGTAAGTTGAATTCACTGCTTTCCCAGGTCTTTTTTGTGAATATTTGGTTATTGATTGATTGGGAAAGAATGAGGCACTAAGAACTAGAATTGGGACATTTGGGTGCATTAAAATAAATCTGAGTAGCCTGAGCAACCAAAACCCTCTATACACCCTTGTCATCAGATGCAGCTCCCTCTTCCTGTCTAGGAGGCTGGTTCTGTATTCATTGGACAACTTGTAATGACCTCTCCTGAGGCAGTTACCTTGCAAGGACATGCCAGCTCTCCACATGCCGCATCTCTACCATTTCTCAGTTACCTTGACATAAGTCAATCTCAGCATATCCCAGGGGCAAATACAAAGTCTGATGTAGAGGAGAAGGCTTACACATGAATTGTTCAATATCAAAAGAAACCTGGAAAATGTGTGAGAATGGACTTTAAGTGTGCTACAACAGAGAGGAAGGAATATAACTTTATGTTGGGCTGAATATAAGGATATGGCTACACTTACAAGAGATTTTGAATTCAGTGTGCCAGCTCAAGGAGATAGGAACTGTTCTAACACTTTGAAAATAGCCATAAGATGCTACTTCAGCATTCAGGTGCAGGATGTCACTAGCCCCTCTGCTGGTGATCAAGGAGTGAGTGTCTTAGTTTTTTAGTGATACTATAACAGAAATAGTGGCCTTAATAAATAAACCTATTTTCTCACAGTTTAGGAGGCTAGAAGTCCGAATTCAGGGTGCTGGCTCTAGAGGAAGTCTCTGTCTGCTGTGGGGGAAAATCCTTGTTTTAACTTTTCTGGCTTTCCTTGGAAATCTCCATGTGGCATCTATCTTCCCCCATCTGTCCTTGCTTGCTTCTGTACCTAATCTGCTCTTTTATATCTCAAAAATAATTGGTTTAAGACACAACCTATACTATATGGCCTCATTAACATAACAAAGACAATCTTATTTCCAAATGGGAGTACATCCACAAGTATAGGAATTAATGAATTTCAACACATAATTTGGGGACACACTTCAATTCATAATGGGGTCCAAGGCTCATGATGGTAGTAGTATGATGAGGTGGGCTAATGGTCTTAAATGTCAATTAGTATTTTACCTGGATTGATAGTCTTTTGTGCTTGACCATAGCTGTTTTCTGTGGACCTTTACCGGAGGCCACCCTGCTGCAGGGAATCGACCTTGGACAAGTTAACCCTCATCTTTTACTTGGTTCATTGGCTAAAACTTGAACTCAGTACTGGTTAACACAAAATGAGGCTGACTTGCTAGATATTTTGTGGAGAAAAGAATGTAAAGACTTAGAATGATGAATGTCTTAGCTATTTAGTGCAGCTATAACAGAAATACCACAAGTGGATGGCTTTAACAAAGATAAATTTATTCTTTCACAGTCTAGTAGGCTAGTAGTCCGAATTCAGGTTGCCAGCTCCAGGGGAAGGCTTTCTTTCTCTGTTGGCTCTGGAGGAAAGTCCTTCTGATCAATCTTCCCCTGGTCTAGGAGCTTCTCTGCACAGGAACCTCAGGTCCAACGTATGTGCTCTGCTCCTGGCACTGCTTTCTTGGTGGTATGAGGTCCCCTTGTCTCTCTGCTTGCTTATCTCTTTTATATCTCAAAAGAGATTGACTTAAGACACAACCTAATCTTGTGGATTGAGTCTGCCTCATTAACATAACTGCTGCTAATTTCACCTCATTAACATCATAGAGTTAGGATTTACAACACATAGGAAAATCACATCAGATAACAAAATGGTGGACAACCACACAATACTGGGAACCATGGCCTAGCAAGATTGACACACATTTTTGGGGGACACAATTCAATCCATGACAATGAGCATGTTGGAATGTATTTATCATATGTCACTCCATCTTCTCCTCCTGTGTTTTCTGGAGAGGATTCAGGGTAAATTCCCTTCACAAGGCATTGAAAAATACATTGGTAAAGAGAGTAGTGGCATTCTTAAAAAGGGCATTAGTGAATATCCTCTGTAGATTGGGGATAAATATGGAAAGTGTTGTTAGCTGCAGTTGAGTTGGCTTTTGACTCATTGTGACCCCATGCACAAGGAAAGGAAGCACTGCCTGTAGATCGAACCATTGTGATCCATAGGATTTTCATTGGCTGATTTTTGAAAGTATATTGCCAGGCCTTTATTCCTAGTCTGTCTTAGGAAGAGCCACTAAAATATGTTCAGTATTATAGCAACATGCAAGCCTCCACTGACAGACGGGTGGTGGCTGCATGTGAGGTGCATTGGCCAGAAATCGAACCCAAGTCTCCTGCATGAAACGCAAGAATTCTACTGTTGAACCACCACATATCCCCTAGAAATGGAAGATATTACCATTAAAATAATTGATTTGAATGGATGTGATGGGATCCTAAAGGATCAGATTTCAAGTGGTAACTACCAGAAGCAAGGAAAGCTTTGTTACTCTAATAGGGAACAGAGCTAGGATAATTTTCAGAATAATTTGACTCCTGGGATCTTCAGTGGGTATAAATGATCACAGTTTTCATGTTGAATCAGAGGGGCAGGCTACTAGAGTCCTACCTGATTTTCATAACCCAAACAAATAAAAGCTTTAGGTCTCGTGAATGAAAACTGACTTGATTTACCATAATTTGGAGCCAGGGCCCCTCATCCAAATCCCAGATTTGAGCCAGTTTTCACATCCACAGCCCCTTGAATCAAAAGGTAGCTGGGACCATTTGAAATGTACCTGCAATATTTTCATAAGTGTGTTCAGTAAATCTTTTCCTAGTCTTCCCCAAGAGATTTGCTGTTTTCCATCATACTTGAACACTGAAAAAAAAAGAAAAAAAATGAATAGATAAACTAACAAACAAAAAAGCTTAATCCTTTCAAGGACTATTGATCAGTGACTCTAAAATAATGATAATCCCTGGAGATCCAAAAACCACTGTCATCCTCCAGTCAGAGTGACCCTTCTTGAGGATCAGGTTATAGATTAAGGGATATTTTGGTATAAAATGCCTAATAAAAACTATTGGGACAACTCCTCTCTTTCAAAGTAGTAAATCAAAATCAGTACTGTGTTTCTGGGAGAGAGAATCACAGAGATTGGTGCCACCATCAAAGATGGGATGGAGACGGATTGATTTTACAGAATAATAGCAGATTCTTTTAAACTTAATTTAGTGGTAATTCCAATTAATCTCTTTGCTGGAGAAAATGGACACAGTCCCTGGCACCTTGTAAGCAGCTGCAATTCTGGGGAGTAACTTTCTCTCTTTCTCCCAAAACAAAGAGTACAAAAGCAGTTTGCTTTTACCTGACAAGAACAGGAGTATACATCACTGTCTTACCTCAAAAGTAGGTCATTTCTCTGGCTCTCCATCATAATTTACTCCACAGGGAACTTGATCATTTTATCACTTCTTAAGATATCATATTGATCTACCATACGGATGACATCAAGCTGATAGAATATGATAAGCAGCAAGTAGCAATGGTGGTTCAGTGGTAGAATTCTCACCTTCCGTATGAGAAACCTGGGTTTGATTTCTGGCCAATGTACCTCAAGTGCAGCCACCACTCATTTATCAGTGAAGGCTTGTGTGTTTCTGTGTTGCTGAACAGGTTTCATTCAGCAGGGCTTCCAGGCTAAGGCAGACTAGGAAGAAACGCCTGGAGATCTATTTCAGAAAATCAACCAAAGGAAACTCCATGGATCACAACAGGATTCTGAGTTGGGAACTGACTTGATATCAGGCAATAATAACAACGTATCCTAGATTAGTGTTTCTCAAACAATCAAGGGTCATGGACTAGTTTTAAAAAAATTTCACTCCATTCAGACCAATACTTTTGTAAAATACAATAAAAATAACTTACTAGAAAATTTAAACTAAAAAAGGCATGATGAATACAAATCCAGTTGTTTGATTAGATTCTATCAAATTACTCTAAAAGTTTCTACATACTTACTCTCAATTTCTGCATTTATTGAGAAGTAACAGACTCACAGACTAAATTTTTTTATTCTTTGATTAGCACTACTCTGGCTTCTTTATTAGACTCACATTTGTCAGAGGATGGAAGATAAACTACAAGTTTAGAGATTTGCCACTTCAGTGAAGTTTTTGGTAGTCCAGTGGTTCAGGGCATGTCAAGATATTACTATTCAAAGCAAAAGACAAGTTGGTGTACCTTGCAATTGCTACTACTCAAACCAAACTGAAAACAAAACCAAAACAAATAACCAGAACAATGATGCATTTTTTCAAGTTTGGAGGCAACACAAACCATATTTTGGTCTTTTGCTATGACCCAATAAGCCCATTATGTTGACAGCTTTGAGTGTGGTCCAAAGGAAGAAATGGTTCTTTAGCTGCTGAAGGCTATAATGCAATTAGCTCTCCCAGAACCTTTTCCACTTGACCTTATGGCCTAACAATCCAAGGGTCCTAAATGGCAGAAGAGGATGCAGAGAGAATCTATTGCCGTCCCCTAAGGTTTTGAAGACAGTCATACTTGCTTTTGAAAATAACTACTCTCCTTCTGAAAAACAGTTCCTGGCTTACTACTGGGCCCTGATGGAGACTGGATACCTGACTATGGTGCACAAAGTCACCCTGTGATTTGAGATTTCCATCTTCAAATAGACTTTATCTGACCAAAGCCAAAATGCCTGGGAAGACATGGAAGTACCACCTTTCCTTATTGTACCAAATAAATGTCCCAGAACCTTTGAATTCTTGTCTTAGGCTGGGTTCTCTAGAGAAGCAAAACCAGTAAACTGTATAAATATATGTGTAGAGAGATTTATATCAAGGAGATGGCTCACATGGTTATACTGGCTGGAACGTTCCAAGTCTGTGGGTCAGGATAGAGGCTTCTCATGATTCACATAGCTGCAGGGGCTGGCAAACCCAAGATAGGCAGGTCAGAGAGCAGGGCTCTTGCTCACAGTTTGTGAAGATGGATGAATCTGGAGATCAGCAGGCAAGACTGCAGGTAAACTGCTAGCTCAAGTCCCAAGAACCAGAGGTCAGATGAACAGGAGCCAGCTGCAGGATCCAGCACGAGCAAAAAGCCCTCAAGCCTTGCCAGAATGTCCACTTATATTCGATGGAGGCCATACACCCAAGGAAACTCCCTTTCAACTGATTGGCTACTCACAGCAGATCCCATCATGGGAGTGATCACATATCAACTATCAACAGGGAAGTGATCACATTATGCAACTGCCAAAACACTGAGAATCATGACCCAGCCAAGTTTACACACAATCTTAACCATCACAATTCTGGTGGTTTACAGGTCTTAGTATGGATCCATGCTTCCACCAGAGAACACAGGAATGGTTCCATTTAATCTAAAAATTGAGATTGTCACCTGGCCATTTTGGACCGTCATGCGTCTGAACCAACAGGCAAAAAAAAAAAAAAAAAAAAAGATTACTGTATTAGCTGAATGATTGATTATGACTATCACAGGTTTATTGGGCTGTTGCTACACCATGAAAGCAAGGAGAAATATGTGTGGAACCCAAGGTACTCTGTATTACCTCTGATGCTGCCCCACCAAGTAAATAAGTTAATGAAAAATTATAGTAACCCAGTTCTGTCAGAGCTGGCAATAGCTAAGACCCTCAGAGTTGAAGGTTTGTATCTCCCTACTAGGGATAAAACACATAGTGGCTAAGACATGGCTGATGCCCATTGCTGTTGAGTCCAACTCATAGCAACCCGATAGGAATGAGTAGAACTGCCCCATAAGGTTTCCAAAGCTGTAAATCTTTATAAAAGCAGACTGCCACATCTTTCTCCCGTGGAGCAGCTGGTGGACTCGAATCACCGACCTCTTGGTTAGCAGCCTAGTGCTTAACCACTGCGTCACTAGGGTTCCTCCATAGAGCTGATAGCAAAGGAAAAATGGAATGTGTAGTTGAGGAAGGAAATTATAAATTCCACTTATGCCTCACAACCAGTTTCACAAAAAGAGGACCCCAGTTATGTATATATTTATTTATTAATATATTAATAAATATCATTCTACCATGCATTTACTTTATAATTTTATTTAAATTGTGTGGGTGGTAGTTAAATTTATAACTTATTCCTTAAATGACAGGATATCAGGTTGGACAGTGACTGAAAAATACAGGAAGAAACATCACCCAGAGATAGAATCAAGGGCTTAAATATTTGGGTTCCTCTTTTGGGGAAAGAGTGAGGTCTTTGATGAATATTTGCTTTATACTAGGTGGAAACGTTATTTTTACTATTGCTATTTAGAATTTTAATTTTATATTCAATGGTATATATGGATGCTGAGAAGCTGAAGAGAGGGACTATGCTGGATATCATTCCCAACCCCTTCTCTCTACCTTTCAGATAGTAGGGGCTGGAAAGCTTCAAAACACGTTTCCTAGACTCCTTTGCTTCTAGAAATCTAGATGCAGGTAAGTTACACTGAGCGGGACTGTGGACATGAGGCAGATGCTTTCTCCCTGCCACTGTTTGTACAAGCAAGCAAGATTATGGGATATAGAACATAAGGCAATAGTGGCAGCCAGCATCAGAGTTCTAATTGTTCTTTGCTAGCTCATGGTTATCAACGGGCGGTGGTGGAGGCAAGGATGGCTAGGCTCAGTTCCCAGGATCTAGTCAGCAGCTTAATGGATGTCACAAAACTGTTGTACAAAAAGCAGCTGATTCCTGCTCCTGGATTGCAGTTCGAGAAGTAAGCTCTTGAATTCAGTGGTTCTTATACTCACATTCCTCTAGCCCTTCTAAAGATCTTATCCCCTTCTGCTTAAAATATCTAGGCTAGTTTTGATTTTATGTACATAGACCTGTGTAGAAGGAGGCTTTTATGAATCTATGCTGTTTCCTGCCTCTTAAGCATTCAGAGATACCAGGAAAGATGTTAGCTCCTTGCCTTTCCTCTGCTTTATCTCAGCAAAAACAAAACAAACAATAAAAAAGATACCAAAAAAAAGTCAAAACCAGCTACGTTTATTCTGTTGGATGGTGTTTCAGTGAGGAAGTTTTCTTTGGATTAAAGTTCCATCTTTTGCTGAAATTCAGGGAGACTAAATCTGAGGAAGCAGGGTATAGTGAGAACAATAACAGTTATAAAACCTAGCATTTACTGAGTACTGACTATATTTTAGGCATCATGCTGAGCGTGTTATATGCTTTAGTTAATAATCACAGCAATTCTGTCAGGTAGAATCTTTACTTGTTCTCATTTTTACAGATGAAGAAATGGAGGTAAGACATACTGGAATGCCTTGCCTTAGATCACACAGCTAGTTGAGTGGTGCCAGGGTTCACATCTGGATAGTCCAATTCCAGAACCCACAAGATAACCACAATGCTGTGCTGCTTTAGAATCAGAAATTGAAGGCTCCACCCCTAGTTCTAACATCTAGAAAATTACTTTTCCACTCGTTACTCAGTCTTTCCATCTGCGCAGCAGGAATTCTAATCCCTTCTCTGAGTTGTACTAGGGTTCAAACCAGCTTAGGTTACTGAGAAAAGTTTGTAGACAATAAGATAAGTTATAATAGTATTTATAACTAGAATTTGTATCACATTATTAACAGGCTTATCAAAACACGTAAGAAGGGTGGAGATTTATGAAGGTACTGACAAATTTGGAAAAGGAGAGGGATTGATTTCTTAAAAGAGGAACAAGCTCTCTGAACAGAGCGAGGCTTAGTGCAATAAGTAGTTTTACCTACAATTTTGGCTAGAGTTGCCCATGAATGTTTATAAAAAGCAGTATAATTGGGCTTTACTAAGGCCTCTCTTTCCTGTCCTCCTCCCTGTCCTCCTCTGGGCAAGGGTTAAGCTGATAGTTCTCTAAGTCAGAATTGGCATTAACCTTGGACCAGGTGTTTGGTGGTGCCAAATGACTCCACCCCTTATAGTCTTCCCTAAGAGATACCCTAGTTCCTGTGGCATTTCACTCATTCTGTCCACATCCCATTATTCTGCCTACCCATGTGACTTCTAGTCATGCTTTGATCTCCCGCTTAATGTTATGGGGTGCTGTATCTCCTTAGAGGTGAAAGTATTTTAAAATTATAATTTTTTTGAATGAACCTACTCCTGCAACCTCCCTTGTAAATGCGATAGTGTTGAAATGATTTTTTAAAAAAATATTTTTCGTATCTGGCGCATAGAATGTTTTTAAATTATTTTGAACCTTGATCAGAGGAGAGCTGTAGGCATGGAGTGTGTTAAATGTGTACATGTTCTGGTTATGATCCTCCTCTTTCGTGAAGCATAGTGTTTGTATTTGTGCTTCTGGAATGGATAATGGATCAGATTCAGGGTTTTTGAGGGCATACTGGAGACTGGCACAGTTTATAGGCTTGTGGAAAAACAGAAGTTTCTGAAGCTTCAATTGTCTAACATGACAATCTATGTGATGCCAAAATTCAGTTATGAAAGGGTTCTGGCAGTTCTGTTTTGCAGTCGTATGACTGATTTGGCAGCTGAAATGCAGATCATGAGATCTTCATGCTTAAAAAAAATGCACACCCTCCAATCTGCATTTTTGGCACATATATTCCTAATTTATACTTACTGTTTTAATGAATCTGCAGTTCTCATTGATTCTTCAATTTAGGTCCTTAATGTAAATTGGTTAAAGTGAAGTTTTGTCAGAAACCAGCTCTTTTATAATTCCTTCTTGGCATGAAACCTGAACAAAATAAACCACAAGGATAAAGCTGTGTGTTTTACATGAACCAGTTACTTATTTTTGAAATTTGGAGGCAACATTCTTCTGGGTGCTATCCTTTCACTTCACAACCAAGGTTATGTGAGAATTGAAATGAAGGAGAGTAGGGTAACAACAACAGCAACTCTTTTAAGTTTTTTCTTTAATGTGTAGTGTTGTTTTATTTGAACCATGATCCAATGGAGAAGTAGGTCTTGAAGTCAGTATGAAATCAAAGCCAGTTTTCATATTTTGTATGGGGAAAAATGTCTATATTCTTCAATGGAAAAGGTCATTTGCTTTGCTTAGAAGCCGTTGGAGAACTACTTGATGAATGTCAATGGTATTCTTAGGCTTTTATACCATCATTGTCTAAATTTTCAGCATCGAAAATGGAAAACCAGTTCAATCTTTAGTAGATGGACAGACAAAATGGCAGATAGGAATTGACCTGGAGGATGAAAGAAGGGGACTTTTCCTGTTCTGTGGAATATAGGTAGTCCTTGACTTATGACATATTCGAGTTACAAGGAACTACACTTAATGACCATCCTTTTTATTTTTTGTACATCTATGGTTAGTAATATGTACTACATACAATGTTACTGAGTGTAATTGGCGATGTCATCATATCTGTAAGCTTATATGTAATGTTTCCAACCCCCAAAGACAAATAAAGATCAGATTTATAAAGATACTGATAATAAAAGGCAATAATAATGAAAATTTAAAAAAAGAAGAGGTATTCGACTTATGTCATAACTGACTTATGACAGAGTCACTGGAATGCAACCTAGTTGTAAGTAGGGGACTACCTGTACCTTGATGCAAAAACTTAGGTGTAGAAAAGGCAGGACACTGAATTAAATTGGATAAGTGAAGATGGAAGTAGATGAACAGAAAGAAAGATCAAGATCAACTGGTAGCTAAACATGGAGTCAAATTAGAGCACTAGACTGAAATTACTAGAATGCTGTAGGAATTTTCTCTCTTGTAAAACAGGGATGGAGAATACCTGTGAAACCTCATGCCTGGATTAGTGCAGCCATCTTTGCCCTAAAATATCTTAGAGATGTGTCAAACACTATCTACTTATATTTTCTTAAGCTTCAGGGGGCAAATGTCAAGTTCTCCAAGAGGTTCTCAAAGACCCTCTTCCATTTCCCCATTGAGGTAGGGATGGTGGAAGGAAAATGCCACAGGAAAAAAAGTTTTGCCAAAGAAATTATATTTTATCTAATTTAACTTGAACTCTTTATACATTTTAGGAGGCTGAAAGGCTTAAGGTTTACACAATTATTTTCCAACTATCTCTTATAATTTTTGCATAGTTGATTTAGCACCCCACTTTAGAATATGGGAATATTTGCCACCTGTTATTTTGTTCTATACTTTTAAGGCCTCAGATAAAGTACAGATAGTTTCTTTTTTCTAATTGTATTAAGGTTTCGTTTTTCTTCATAAAGTCAATGGCAAATCATTAAAGACAAGGATCATATTATTAGTTTTTGCTTTCATAAACCAAAGGAGCTCTCCTATCCCACTCCACCCTTCACCCTGCCTGGTCACAAAATTCTAAATAAATACAAGTAATTGATTAATTTTGGGCTTGATGTACCAACTGACAACTCTTTCCCCAATTATTACACTGATTTGGAGAAAAGGGAGCACTGGCATATTTATAGAGTTGAAGTATCAGAAAGGATTGATTTGGCAGCAGAAAAAGAAACAACAGAAAAATAACGAGAATGGAAACATATTGGGCATCAAATTTGACACATATTCTTGTTATTGTCTTTTCAGATATTATGTTATTTTGTCTTTTTTCCTTTTCTTGAAATTTCAAGCCATTCTAGATTTGTTTTTCATTAAGAATAACAACTGACTTTGCTTAGCTTTTCTGCTTGGATTCACTCTTGATTATTTGTGTGAGATTATTTCTTTATTGTGTCAGATTACTTCTTTTATTATTTGCTATCAACTTTTCTTTCCTGATAAGTTAATTCTTTGCCCGCATTTTCACACACAAAATGAGCTTAGAATAAGAGACCAGTTGAACAGTTTTCAGATGAGCACTTCGAATGTGCTTAACATCAGTTTTATCAGTATTTTATAAAATGTTTGTTTTGGGAAACCTCTCTGCCTATATGCTTTAGATGAAGAGTCTCAATTACTGTCTTAATAAGATCATGTATTTTTATTATAAAATAGTACATGCTGATTGTATAAAATTAGAGAATACAGAAAATACAAAGGAGAAAATGAAATCAGCTGTTATTTGATCACGTAGAGATTGCCACTATTATCATTTTGGTATACTTTCTTCCAGTCATTTTTTTATGTTCATGCTTAACAAGAGCATTCATGTTGTATGACCTGACTCTTGTTTCTGTTTTATTTCATTTTGTGGACCACAGATCTAGAATAATCTGTGGTGATTATAGCCATCTTTGTTTGGCTTTCTAATTTAACAGTAATGCCTTTCCCAAAGTGCTTTGTATTAGTAGGTGGTATTTGTGACAAAAGTGTTTTGTTTGTCAGGTAAGTTAGAGTAATGGAAGGTTTAACAAAGTTTATTTTTCTTTAACTGCAGGAATTTTTAGAGCTTTAAATATGCTCATATGCACTGTAACACAAAGAAAGAGGATTTACAGCATTCATGTCTCCAAAATGTATATGAACGCAGAATTCCTGATATTTTTCAAAAAGCATTTTATGCATACACTTTAGGAAATTCTTCTCTTGGGTCTTACTTGTAAACATGGTGTTGCTCTCGGCTTTAAATAGATAATATTTTTTTCTATAATGTAAACAAAGAATCTTATTTCTAGTTCATGAAATTGCTTCAGATTTTAAAATCAGGAACAAATGTTGAATTTTGTCAAGTTCATTTTTGGACATCTATTACAATAACTTGCACAGTGGTTAAGCATTTGGCTTGCTAACCAAAAGGTTAGCAGTTTGAATCCACCAGCTGCTCCTTGGAAACCCTATGGGGCAGTTCTACTCTGTCCTATGGGGTCTCTATGAGTTGAATTGACTTGATGGCAATGGGTTTGTTTTTTGTTGTTTTTCACAACAATTAATACAGGTAGTCTCCGACTTACGACTCAGGACGGGGTTCTGTTCCAACGATTCCATCGTATAAATGTGTTCTGCCTAAGCCGAACATCTCTTTTCTTTTTTTTTTAGTTTTCATCATTATTATCAGTGTCTTTATAAATCGAATCTTTATTTGTCATTTGTCATTGGGGGTCGGGAACATTACATACAAACTTACAGATATATTTTAATACATATATGTAAAAAAATACACAAATCATAAAAATTTACTCCAACGGTGAAGAAGAGTTGGACAACTTTGACAGTTTGTTAGCAGCAGTAATAACTCCACTTGTGGAAGGTTCTGAATCATCTGGATTATAAATAATGGGGATGGATGGTGTTTCTAGTCAGAAAATTAAAGTTGTTGGTATGGTCCTTTTCTTTTTTTCCTCATATATTTTGCAGTCACATCTCACTGCTTCCCGACTATGCCTAGTGAGGTTAGCAAAGTGATTAGTGTTTCAGTCCACGTTTTGAAGCAACTAAAACCTCTGATTTAGTTTAGAAAAAACTCCAGCTAATCCTTTCACTGTAAAAAGTTTAAAAAACTTTTCTCTTTCCTCTTCCTCATTGTTTTTTTCTTCTTCAGCATTTCTTTCCTCTTCAAAATCTACTAAGTTCCAATCTGTCAATTCCTCTTCTTCATGATCTGTGAGCCGTTCCACATCGGAGATATCAAGTTCTAAATTCAGTGTTCTTGCCATAGCGACAATTTTTCCACTGATCTCTTCCATTATATTATCCTGATCAAATGCTTGGAGTGTGTTCACATAATTCAATAATTTTTTTCATATCCCCTGTATGCATTTTCCCATAACTTCCTTTCAGGAAGATGCAATGTTCCAAATACACTGACGGTTTTAAGTGCAGTTTGTCATAACTGGAATATGTCATAAGTCAGGGACTACCTGTATACGTCTTTCTACTTTGATCTATGTCTTAGGCTGGGTTCTCTAGAGAAGCAAAACCAGTAAAGTGTATAAATATATAAAGAGAGAGATTCATATGAAGGAAATGGCTCAGGAGGTTGTAGAGGCTAGAACGCCCCAAGTCAATGGGTCAGGATAGAGGCTTCTCCTGACTCATGTAGCTGCAGGGACTGGCAAACCTAAGACTGGCAGGTCAGAGAGAAGGACTCTTGCTTACAGGCTGCAAAGATCGATGAATCCCAAGATTGTCATGTAAGATTGCAGGTAAGCGCTAGCTCAAGTCCCAAGATCTAGAGGTCAGACGAACAGGAGCCACCCAGGATCCAGCACAAGTAAAAAGCCTCCAGCCTTGCCAGAATGTCTGCTTATATTCGATGCAGGCCACATGCCCAAGGAAACTCCTTTTCAGCTGATTGGCTACTCACAGCAGATCCAATCATGGAAGTGATCACATTATATCAAATTTCATGGAAGTGATCACAACATCATACTACTGCCAAACCACTAAGAATCATGGCTCAGCCAAGTTGACACACAACCTTAACCATCACAATCTATATGATTATACCTATATGAATAAACCTACTCCTTACTTATTGACTGTCTCTTTATTCAACAATTCGCATTTATGACAATAGTAAAAAATCTAATATCGACTGTTTTGAGCATTAACAGTGTACATCTGGCACTAACAAATGCCAAGGTGAGAGGAGAGAGTTATGCTGGCTGTGATGATTAAGGTTATGTGTCAACTTGGCTAGGCAATGGTTCTCAGTGGTTTTGCAGTTATGTAGTGATGTAATTTGGCAGATCTGTAATGATGTGATCATCTTCCATTTTTGCACAATACCAATTTTCATATAATGATCTGGTCTTTGGAACCTAACTGTGATATATGGCTGGCTGCTAACCACTCCTTAGAAACTCTTTGGGACAGTTCTATTCTGTCTTATAGGCTCGTTATGAGTTGGAATTGACTGGATGGCAATGGTTTTTTTTTTTTTTTTTTTTAAATATATTAATAGATTGCTGAATTTAAATCTGTGAAGTTAGCAGGCAATTCCAAAGATCAACCTCACTTCTGACACCATTTGCAAGTTTGAGGGTACCCATGACCACCCTCAGATTTGATAATTTGCTTGAAAAACTTATAGAAGTCACGGAAAGCTGTTATACTAATGGTTACAGTTTATTACAGTGAAAAGATATGGATTAAAATCAGCCAGGGAAGAGAGGCAGAAAAGTTCCACATTTAGAGCTCCAGTTGTCGTCTCCCAGTAGAGTCACGGACAGCACTAACTTTTCTGGAAGGATGTCTGACAATATGTAGGAAGTATTGGCAATCAGGGAAACTCACCTGAGGCTTGGTGATAGAGCTTTTATTGGGAGCGCTGCCATTTAGACTAAGTTTGCTGTCCATGTCGCTGACCTTAATCTTTAGCCCTCTGAATGTCAAATTGATACCTGGTTCTTGATTAGAATTGTGCAAACTTTTTGATACTCTGGTTTAGGATTCGTGGACATAGCAAGGTGGACACAACAAGATGAGAGTTTGTAGCAAGTCTTGATGAATAAACTGTTGTTTGATAAAGAAGAAGTTTTCTCAGTTAAGAAATTAATTTTTCTGACTAGGGGAGTATTCAGGAGCCCTAGTGGTGCAGTGGTTAAGCACTTGACTGCCAACTGAAAGGTCAGAAATTCAAACCCACCAGCCACTCTGTGAGAGAAAGATGTGGCAGTCTGCTTCCACAAAGATTACAGCCTTGGAAAACCTATGAGACAAATTCTGCTCTGCCCTATAGGGCTGCTATGAGTCAGAATTGACTCTGACAGCAATGGGTTTAGGAGGGTATTCACCCTAATGCCTGAGAAAGTGGCTAACTGAGCAATTTATTGTCTGAATAAATGAATTTTTAAAGAATTTGTTGAAACAAGCAGTAAAGTGTTTCAAAACTTTATTTTCCTGGGGAAGAATTTAGTGGAATAGTAAAGTTGTATTAATGTAGACAGTCAATTCTTGATCCTATTAAAGTCTGTGGTTGCAGGCAATTTGCTCTCCCTTTGATAAATATTTGCCTTTCTTTTAAAAACATCATAATGCTATTTTATTTTAGGTATGTCTCTTAAAAACAGCATATATTTAGATTATGTTTCTTTATTTAATTTGAGGATCTTTGTGTTTTGACAGAGAGATTTAGATTTTTGATACTACACTCAAATGTTTTAACTTAAGTCCTTCATCTTTCGTATTTTCTGAGTCTTATAAAATGTGGCTGTTTCCTTTCGTTTTCTCCAGTAACTGAAAGCTGTAGTCTTCATCAATGTTAATATAATCTGGGAGTTGCAACTCAAATAACCATTCGTAACTGAATATATACTACTGTTCATATCTCTTCTTTCAGAGATTATTTTTGACTCTTGCATCCAGTTTTTGAGTCCAACTAACAACAGTCATTTAAACTTAACTCTGTTACTAAACTATTCTCAAAGTGCAACATTTGTCTCTTATTTCTTACGTTTACAATTTTGAACTCTTAATTTTGATTAATAATTGGTGTCTTTATTATGTTTTACAGAGTATTTTCAAGAAGAGCACAGGGATGTTATAATATTGAGCTCTGGTATATCTGAGAATGTCTTTCTGTTATTTTCGAAAGTGAATGACCTTTCAGCTGGGCCTAATTATTAGGTCACAGTTTTATTTCCTTCAAAATTTTATGTATATTGCTTTATTATTTTTCTGCTATGTCATTTTGGTAGAAATCTACCTGATTTTTGCTTCCTTGGTTAATCTGCTTATTTTTTTCTGCCTTTGTATAAGATTTTTTTTCCCGTGATTGTATTTGCCTGGATGTATCTGAAAACAATCTTTTTATTACTGTTTTCAGTTTACCTGATTTTTTCAATTATATTTTGATTCCAAATACTCTTATTTTAAAAAAATACTCATAATTCTTGGATTGATTTTAATTCTGTCTCTACATTTAATCTTCTATCATTTTTGTTTTATTTCTTCACTGCCAATTGTACTCTTTAAAAAGTATTGTGAAGATTTTTTGTTTTGCTGTTATAATTTTGGTTCCCTTGAAACATTTTTTGATCTTGTTTATCTCTCTTTAAATTTTACTTTGCTGTTTTTATGTCTTATTTAGTTGTCCTTCCATTTTATTGTGTGTTTTTCTCCCCTAAACTCCCTGGCCTAGTTGACCGTATTTTTTGACACTATATTGAAGATACCATAAATATTTCCAAAATATTCTTTTGGTTCCTCAACTAAGTCAAGTTGAGGGCTTTGCTCATTTTCTAAGTCTTTGAGGATAATTTTCTCTTTCCTTTCGAGAGTGCTAACTTTTTCAAGCAACATTTTTTTCCCCCGAGCACTCATTTTCTTATGAGGAAAGGAATATTTAGATCTGCAGCATACCAATTGTGTGTGGCTTACATTGGCTTCATTATATTTTTGTTCGATGGTTGAGAATTCTTCTCAGAGCTACCGATCTTAGCCTCTTTCCCACTTCTAATTCCTAGTTCTCGGAAACACTGTAACAATGGAGTTTCTCAGTATTTCTCAACTACAGTGGGACATCAGAATCAATTATAAGGCTTTAAAAAAATACAGATTTCTGGACCTCAATCCAGAAATTCTGTGGGCATATGTGAGTGTGTTTGGAAGAATTGTGGGCTGGGGCTCGGAAATATCTATTATAAATACCAGATTGGAGTACTGGCAAGTACTGCAATTAGTACTTTACCTGTCTCTACTCCTGCCTACGTGCACAGTCACACAGGGCCCTGGGTGCAGAAGGGTCCCATGCTTGGTTTAATACTCTGTTGTCTCTGTCTTGAAATTATTTTGTCTTTGAATTTGTGTTCTGTAAGTGAAGACTGATGGGGCAATGAAGCACGTGCATGAGCATAGGAGATACGCACAATATGTGTGTTCACCATTCCTTGCAGCCCCATTCACATATAGTGTTTGTGATGCTCCATGAACATAAAATCTCAGTAGACCCACAATGTGTAGGAATTTAGAGAGACTCAAAGCAAGAACAAGGTAAGTGTGTTACATCTAACACTGAGTTACTGGGAAACCTTACAGCTTCGAGAGGCCATGCTTTCCTTTCTAGCCAGAACTCACTTCAAACACAGAAAAAAAGCAATGACCTTCTCAGAAATACTAATGACCAAAGGATCCTATCATATCCTTTCTTGTTCCTGCTACTTTCCTGAATTAGCCTGCTACTTATGCTGAAAATAATGCCATGGAAGGAAAAGAAAATATAGGGCAACCTATAGTTCTTTTTCCTTTCATTCCCTCCTTGCTTAACAATAAGCTGAAGGTAGAGAGTGTTAGTAGATGGTGTGCATATCAAGAAGTGAAATAAAAGTAAGCTAGTTTTGTGTAGTGTTTCTACTGTTCTGGTAAGAATCTATCAGCTACAAAATATGAATTGTGTAATTTTGATGATTCCACGTATGAGGATGGAGACAAGCTCTTACGTTTGCATTTAAAACTAGAATTGCACAATATGAAGATGAAAGGTAAAATTTATGCTAATAATTATAGCTTTCAATATTTTTTTTACTTAAAAAAACCAAACCCATTGCCATTGAGTCAATTCTGATTCACAGCGACCCTATAGAACAGAGTAGAACTGTCCTATAGGGTTACCAAGTTGGGGCTGGTCAGTTTGAATGCCAACCTTTTGGTTAGCAGCCAAGCTCTTAACCACTGCACCACCAGGGAACAAAATTGAATACCAAATAACAAACACCATGAGTAGATGAGAGAGAGAAGTCATGCAAGAAAGTAAAAAGCTTTATATTTTGGTAACTTTAACAGTACTTTTTTCCTGCTTTCTGAACAAGAGATTTTCATTTTGCACTAGATCCTGCAAATTATGTGGCTGGTGCTACATCCAGGAATAAAAGAACTACTGTCCATCCTTCTTATTTCACACACACACGCGCACACACACACACACACACATCTTTGTCAGACAAAATATGTTGTTTTTTTAAATTGAAAGGAATTAAGCAGGTGCTGGTGAGATGGGACAAAGAGTAGTCTGATTTAAGAGCAACATATAAAATAAAAGGACATTTGTCTAGAGCTTGGGGGCTCTAAAAGAATAGTAATTCTTAACTTTCGGGACAATGGCAAGGTATATACAATGAAGAATGGGTAGGCTTCTGATATATTTATTAATGGATTCTTTTGCCAAGATTCTCCAATATTCTTTCTCCAAATTGTACTGTGTTAATCTTTTTTTTTTTTTTTTGATGTGGGAGCTATATACATTTTAAGGAGCCATGGTAGTGCAGTAGTCAAGGGCTCGGATGCTAACCCACTAGCCCCTCCACAGGAGAAAGATGTGGCAATCTGCTTCTGTAAAGACTGCTGTTGCTCTTATTAGGTGCCATTGAGTCACTTCTGACTCATAGCAACCCTATGTACAACAGAATGAAACACTGTCCAGTCCTGTGCTACTCAAAATCATTGCTATGTTTGAGACCATTGTTGCAGCCACTCTGTCAAACCATCCCGTCGAGGGTCTTCCTTTTTTTCACTGACCCTCTATTTTACGCAGCATGATGTCTTCGTCCAGGGACTGGTCCCTTCTCATAACATGTCCAAAGTATGTGACACAAAGTCTCACCATCCTCACTTCTAAGGAGCATTCTGGCTGTACTTCTTCCAAGACAGATTTGTTTGTTCTTCTAGTGGTCCGTGGTATATTCTTCACCAACACCATAATTCGAAGGTGTCAATTCTTCTTCAGTCTTCCTTATTCATTGTCTAGCTTTTGCATGCGTATGAGGCGATAGAAAATACCAGGGCTTGAGTCAGTCACAGTTTAGTCTTCAAAGTGACGTCTTTGTTTTTTAACCCTTTAGAGAGGTCTTTTGCAGCAGATTTGCCCAGTGCAATGTATCATTTGATTTCTTGACTGCTACTTCCATGGATGTTGATTGTGGATCCAAGTAAAATGAAATCCTTGACAACTTCAATCTTTTCTCCATTTATGATGTTGCTTATTGGTCCAGTTGTGAGGATGTTTGTTTTCTTTATGTTGAGGTGTAATCCATACTGAAGACTTCCTTCTTCATCAATAAATGCTTCAAGTCTTCTTTGCTTTCAGCAGGCAAGGTTGTGTCATCTGCATATTTGCAAGTTGTTAATGAGTCTTCCTCCAACCCTGATGATAATTGGTTAATAAATAAATCCATTAATTGATCTTGATATGTTGGTAGAGTTGCCAGCTATCATAAATTTCAAAATGCTACCATTGTTAATCAATAGAACTGTTGTTTTCTCTGAAGACATAAATTTTAAGTGTTATTTTCTTTGTTTTGCAACAAAATAAGAAGAGGATCAAGTTATATATGAGAGATTTGAGTTAAAAGAATTACTTGACATGTAGTTTCTACTTTAAACTAAAATTTTGTTTTAGTTTAGAGTTAATCAGTTATTCAAATACATTGACATCCAGATGATTAGTGGACTAATTTAACTATTTCAATGTATTTTACCAATGTATTAGACAGAAGAATTAGTAAATATATCTTGTTCTGAGGTTTTCTACTGAATATGTTGGGGAGATAATGTCAATGATTTTTAAATTTCTTGAAATCTTATGGGCACATGACAATATCACCTTTTATACCCAAGAAGAACTGAGATAGAAAGGGTCATATGCATGGTCAATGGATTGCACAGATGCTTAAGGGAAAATTTTTGTAACAATCTTGGGGTATAGACAGATTTCTGCTCTCCTAATTTTTTGTGGATTCTATAGCTACTTTGATAACAAGGTCCAGATGTATCCCTGATGGCTAGCCCAGTGCTTAGACAAATGAAAGTGCTTAATATCAAAGAATAAATTGATACTTTAAGCAAAATTCTTTTTCTCCACTCCACTCACTCTGTTATACTGAGAACTCGAAACTTCTCTGTGCCTAGGTTAATTAAGACTTCTATGTTGCTTTTGTTGTGTATTGCCATCGAGTCAACTCCGATTCATGGTGACACTGTGTGTGTCAGAGTAGAACTGTGCTCCACAGGAATTTCAAGGCTGTGACCTTTTGGAAACAGATCGCCAGGCCTGTCTTCTGAGGTGCCTCTGGGTGGGTTCGAACCACCAACCTTTTGGCTAGTAGTTGAGTACTTAAATGTTTGCACCACTCAGGGACACTTTCTCCACTCCATGCTCTAATAACTAAACTGAACTGAATTATTTGTCATATATAGTAAGAGTCACTTGAGTAATCTTGGTTGTTTAACATTGGGTTTGCAATTTATTTTATTTAATGTACAGTATTACATTGATAATCCTGCTCTCTTATCCTTTATTACTAGAGATGAAGGGAAAAAAGTCATCTATGTGGCTAATAGAAATTATTAACATTGTCTATAGAAGATTTCAAGGGCATTTTCATTTTTATGCTTCCCCAGCTATTATACCAATCCAGTAGACAGTTATCTCCTTTGCCTTTTCAGGTATGAAATGGCAGCTGCTGTAGGGACACAGCTTGGCTACTGTTCACACAGCGGAGCAGAAGTTAATCACCGTTTGAAAACAATTGGCTGACGTTAGGCCAGAGAGTTAATTAAAGGAAAACTGTTGAGACTTGAATGATACTTGTTTTAAAAAAGTTTGCCCATATGACTAACAGTTCAGATCACTAAGAGTAAGGACCGAAATTTAGATTTCCTAAATTCTAATAAATTCTATTTATTTAACTTTTAGATTGGCTTAATCTAAATTTACTTTGTTCCTCTCTGCTTTTAATGCACTCTGCTTGGAAAATGATATTGGACTGTTCAATGTCATCTGTCTTTTTACAGTTGGAAGAGTACTTTTTTTTTTTTTTTTTTTAAGTTTTAGCTTCTTACACTTCTTTACAATGAATTTTGTCTTTCTCTCAAGACATAGTATCCAAAGTCACTGGATGAAAGACCCTATAAAATCTTCCCTGGGCTTTAAGTCTTTGTAATTTTAAATCCATTCACTAATTCGGTGCCATTGAGTTCTCAGTCTTCAGAGGGACTTCTTTTCATTTAATGGTCTTGCTTTCATTGAGATAAAGACATCTATTTTTAAAACACCTTTAATGCCAAATGAAATTGAAATTATTAATTGAATTGTGCTGTACAAAGGATTTTCTAATGCTATACCCTGTCACTCGTGTGCATAAAAAGGAACAGAGAGGAGGTTAGTGAGAATGATCTAGATTTTGGAATTAATATATTCTTTTTAGAAATATGGCATTCGAAATTTCAAGGTCAGCCTGGAGAGAAATAATCCTTTAACAACAATTCTTTCCCTGTGCACAAAACTTCCTATCTTTTTACTACTGTTATCTCACGTGATTTTGGAGAGAGAATGGTTTGGTGTAATAAAGTAGAGCAGAGCTCCCTTTCCAAGTTCAAACTTTCTGAGTTCAAACCTAAACAATCGATCAGAGGGACTTCAGGAAAATATTTTCCTCCTTGATAAGTGACAAAGCTGGTTTGTCCCCTTCTCTCTTTTCCTGCCATGGCTGCTGTGGTCTGAGGATATGATGCATGGTACTATGGCTGTCATCTTGTGACAAGGAGGCTATAAGCCTGAAGCAAAAATCCAATACTCTGAGAGTGACAGCATAGAAGGAGAGAAAGACACTTGGTCTTTGATGGGACCACCTCTAGACTTGTTAACACTAAATATCCTTAAAATTCAAGCTACTATTAGTAGATTTTTCTCTTACTTGCAGCTGAAAACATTTTAATTGACATTTCTGCCAAGGAGTCTTTTCGTTACCAGTGATGGAAGCCTAGCTCAAACTAGGGTGTTTATTCAGGTGCTGATAGTACCTCCCGCAATCAAAGGAATTGCTATAGGAACATGATGGCTATGAGGACCTCAGAGAGTAGGGCCTTGAACACCATTTGCACACTTTGCCTCTTCATCTCTCCCCTGCTTTGTTTCTACTGCAGATGAACTTTCTCCAGGTGGTATGGGTACACAATTAGAAAAAACAAAACAAAAAAAACCAAAAAAAAAAAAAAAAACCCCAGAGTATTCTTTCCAAAAAAACCAAGAACCAAACCCATTGTCGTTGAGTCAATTCTGACTCATAGTGACCCTATAGGACAGGGTAGAACTGCCCCATAGAGTTTCCAAGGAGCGACTGTTGGATTCAAACTGCCCACCTTTTGCTTAACAGACAAGTTTTTAGACCACTGCACCACCAGGGCTCCATTCTTTCCAAACTCCTGTTTAAAAGAAGCTAGTAAAGAATGCTATTTGATCCTATTGGGGTCAATGCCAAGCCCTTGGATGAATTGCTGTAGCCAGGGGAGGAGGATGGATCAACTCACTGCTTTGACTACGGGAGTGCAGATAATTGGGGTCTTACACATGCGTGTCATGGAAATTACTGTGGGGGCAGGCAGCTATCCTTATTTATTTCTAGCATAAAAATTTAATAGCAGAGAAAATATTTCCCCTGGGGCTATTCAGGTCATGACCTGAATTGGCTTTGAAGTTTTCTCTACTAGGTTCACTTCTCCTTTCCCTGTGCTAGTTTGACCCCGTGTGTATGTGAAAAAAAGGGAAACTCAGAACCTGAAGGATTGTGAGGTGGTGCTCCTGCAGAACTTACTAGTGTGCCTTACATTCTCATTTCATACAGGCTGCTAGCCTGTGTATCCTGCAGCTCCCCAGGCTACACTGGGATTTGAAATGTGCTAACAATCCTAGTATATATCAAAATTTCTCAGGTTCTTGTCACAGCCTGGTAATGCCGGTCCTGAGCCTTCACAAAGATCTCTCTCTTTATCCCAAATATTTATGAGAAGTCTCTCATCATTGCTTACAGAGAACTTCGTTCAATGATGCACAACACCATTCCACACTGGGCGCGGCTACTGGTCTCCACTGTGCCTGGTGGGGTCATTGCTGCTGCTGAGCACTGCTGCTGTTCCTTGGACTGCTGTCTTTCAGACATTGCTGAATCCTCCCTCTGGGCACTGCTGTCCTATTTGGCCAAGCAGTGTTTATGGCAGCTTCTTCTTTGTCTTCCACTGGGCTTCCAGTGCTACAGGTATCCTGAAGACCTTGAAGTTCCAAAGCTACCTGGTGGCATGTGGGGAAAATGGCTCTGCTCCCTTTATGTACCATACTGCTAAGGGTATTTCCAAACTTCAGTATCTCACAGAAATTTTAGTGAAAGGGTGTGGCTCTTCTTATTTCTTAATTTATAATGTGCCCCTTTCTCGTCTCCTTCCTCTCATAACCCCACTGCCTGGCACCCAGACTTAAAGACCATACATGGGCCAGGGCCAGGGCTAGGCATGTGATGAACATTAGAACCATAGCCTACTCCTTCTTGGAAGGAGGATTTGCTGCTTTGCCAGGTTTATCTTCTTGACATTTTTTCCTCTTGGGCAGTTATATTCCAAGGGGTTCTTAGGTTTCTTACGAAAATAGATTTCTGGCAGGCTTATCCCACCCGCCATTTTATCCCAAGTGCCCAGAGTTGTCTCTATCTGGGAGGTGGGTACCACTAGGCCCATGGTCTTCACAGTCTTGGATTTAAAAGAACAGCAAAATTTCAGAAAAAGGAGCCTTATATAGAGTTTCCAAGTCTTTACTTTGCCAAGTATGGCATTATAAAAACTAACCAAAAATACTCACGAGACTCCTATTTACTATTTCTATTATTTCATAAACAGCCGCAACAATGGACTCAAACATACCAATGATTCTGAAGATGGCACAGGACCAGGCAATGTTTTGTTCTGTGATACATAAGGTCACCATGGCAACAAACAACATTATTTCATAAATGAAAGATCTTTTAAAATTAAAAATTAAGAGTGATAAGAACAACATATTTTAGATGCAGTAATATTCTTTTCCAAAAACATACAATTGGAAATATTAAATCTACACACACATGTATTTAGCAGCACCTAAACCTGACTGCACATCATAATATATATATTCACATAATTTCTAGACCTAATCCCTACAGAGGCTGATTCAAGCCTAGGGCTCTCTATACTTAAAAAGCTCCCTAGGTGATTCTAATGTCGTCAGTCAGATCTGGACTATTTTTTCCTTACCTTTCTATTTTTTTTTCCCCCATGGAGTGGTGAAAAAATCGATTGTAGATCAGCACTGGTCTATAGACGGGCTTTTAGGAACCAGTTGGCACAAATAAAATCTGGAAACGTGATTATGTAAGATTTCCCTGAAACACCCATATGATTTCTTTCCACAGTGGAAGAAAATGTAATAAATGGTAGCATGTTATTAGTAGGAAAAATTATGTGACTTGGTCCAGGGCAAGTATGAAAAGTGGGTGTTAACTGACATTGAAGCTCCAATCAGTTGGCAGTGGCTGCAAGAATGTCATGCTGCAAAGGATACCAAGGATGAGTCCAAGCTCAGAAGAAACAAATGTCATGATTGATTAGCAGAGTCTCTTGCAGGGTAGGAAAGGAGAGTAGCAGCACATGTGGCATGTATTTCACATTTTCGGTCTGGCTTGTTGTAGATAGACACATAATAATTGAGAAAGTGTTAGTGGTTTTAACTGCCCTAGCATTCCTCTTTATTCATTATAGACAGTAATAGTATGTCTGCAACTGTAGTAAAATAATGCCTGAATGTCCATCATCTCAAATATCTTTGTGCGTTAGGAAGTTATTTAATCTAGAGCTGAGTTAAAATTATTGCATTTAAATTGAAGGCATTCTATTGCATCACATATATGTGGCCACTAATGTGCTTCACAGTTTATTGAATGAACTTTTATTGGATGTTGTTGTTGTCAGGTGCCCTTGAGTCAGTTCTGACTCATAGCAACCCTATGTACAGCAGAATGAAACACTGCCTGGTCCTGTGCCGTTCTCACAATTGTTGTTATGCTTGACCCATTGTTGCAGCCACTGTTGTCAGTTTATCTCGTTGATGGTCTTCCTCTTTTTTGCTGACCCTCTCTGCTTTACCAAGCATGATGTCCTTCTCCAGTGATTGATCCCTCCTGATAACATGTCCAAAGTATGTGAGACGAAGTCTCACTGTCCTTGCTTCCAAGGAGCATCCTGGCTGTACTTCTTCCAAGACAGATTTGTTCGTTCTTTTGGCAGTCTACGGTATATGCAGTATTCTTGGTTAACACCATAATTCAAACATATCAATTCTTCTTCAGTCTTTCTTATTTACTGTCCAGCTTTTGCATGCATAAGAGGTGACTGAAAACACCACGGATTGGGTCAGGCGCACCTTAGTCTACAAGGTGACATCTTTGCTTTTTAAACTTGAAAGAGGTCTTTTGCAGCAGATTTGCCCAAGGCAATGCATCGTTTGATTTCTTGACTGCTGCTTCCATGGGTGTTGATTACGGATCCAAGTAGAATGAAATCCTTGATAACTTCAATCTTTTCTCCGTTTATCATGATGTTGCTTATTAGTCCAGTTGTGAGGATTTTTGTTTTCTTTATGTTGAGTTATTATTGGATATTTGCTATAAATCCGTTCTAGGGAGTGAGGCTAGGGAGAAAGTACACAGATAGTCCCTGCTTGCAGGAAGCTTAGTTTACCAGGGGGAGGGGAGGTGCAGATATATAAATAAATAACAATACAAGTATGTAAAAAGTACTCCAGAAACAGAGAAGGGAAGGATTAACTACCAGTTTTAAATGAAGAAGAAATTTTGTATTCAGTTGAAATAGTGATAGAAATTAGCAGAGTAAGTTGCTTCAAAGAAAATACTTTGTAAGATCTGCAATGTTTTGCCAAGTATGGTCACTGAATCTTTGGCTACAGATTTTTATAGCATCAACTGGCTATGATATTTACTTCTTTGAAGCAACATATAACTTTATTTATAGAGTCCCATAGTGTTTACCTTACAGTTACTAATTTGTATTTATATAGAACCCTTCCCCACAAATAATTGTAAGCTTCCTAAGGACAATCTATCAAAATAGGACTGTAGGCAAATGGAATCAGAATGTTGGGATTTTAATCCTAGAATCCCTGCTTGTTAGCTGTGTGACCTTGGGAAAGTTAATTTTTCTAATCTTTTCTAATTTCTCTTCTGCAAAATGAGGATACTAATAATAACTACAACATTAACTTGTTGTGAACATTAAATGAGGTAATGTGTGTAAATGCGCTTAGCACAATGCCTGGCACTTATAAGCTCGATAGATGTTAACTACTATTATTTTGTGTCTTTGAGCTCTAAATCTGTACCTGGATCACAGTAGATAGTACACATTTGTTGAATTGTGTTGAAATTAAGGACTGTTTTTTTACTTTCTTGAGGTTCTTATCCATCCATTCATCCATCACCCATCCACCCATCTATCCATTCATCAACAGTCCATCCATCCATCAACTGTCCATCCATCCATCCATCCATCTTGAAATGTCTGCTATGTGCCTGACTCACTCTCGTTCGCCCAAAGAGCTCAAGAATTTGTCTTCTCTGAGTCTACTTCTATCACTCTTCAATTCCTGTTTCTAGCTTTTTTCCCAGAGTATTTCAGACAGTATTGAATATACAGCTTTACTAGGATAGCTTAACCCTCACTGTTTTGATCAATAGGAAAGGGCAGTAATGGTTAACTTACTGGGGACACAAAGAGCACACACAATCCTTGTATACGGTGAGACTGCATACCACTGAATATGACAGTGTGCTCTATCACATATTATACATTTCCTTTATAATACTTAAGGCAATCTCTGATAACTTTGATTTTTAGTTTATCTCTTACTTGACTTTCCATAAGAGAATGGATGGTGTCTGTTGTTTTACTCCATTGTATCTCTAACATTTAGCAAAGTGACTTCTACCTCGTAAGTACCCATTAAACATTTGTTGAAGGAAAGAATAAATAAAATAAACAAATTGTGGAATTTATTTCATGAGTGCTTTTGTTTTTTTTCTTCAGGGGGTATGATTGTGTTGAATTAATATGAACCAATCCCCCCAGTTTGAACCTCTGTTTGTTTTGGTTTCTTCAAGGCAGATGTGTGTATGCATAATTCAATGTGTATGTGTGTGTGCGTGCATGTGCGCGTGTGAGAGAGAGAGAGAGATTATGATCGTTTTGATCATGATTTTCCACTCAATAAATCTCGGTTTTCTGGAGTCGATACAATTTTACAATTGGTAATCAGGCTGGGTTATAAGCTCATTTTATAACTTAGTGTTGCTGTTGTTGGATGCCGTCTAGTCGATTTCAACTTATGGTGACCCAATGCGACAGAGTAGAACTGCCCCATAGGGTTTTCTAGGCTGTAATCTTTAAGGGAGCAGATCACCAAGACTTTCTTCCTCAGAGCTGCTGGGTGGGTTGAGCTGCCAATCTTTCAGTTAACAACTGAGGGCACCACCAAGGTGCCAATCTTTCAGTTAACAACTGAGGGCACCACCTTAACTTACTATTACTAGCATATGATATTGACTTAAATGCAGTGGAGTCACTAGGGTTGGTGTCACCCAGTGCAGTAACTCATGGTGTCACCACCCCCTATGGTCCTCCTCCCATACCATACCATACAGAATCCTTAGTACTTGTAGCGGGTGCAGATGAAACCACGTGATTCATAGCGTCACTGCAATTGAGTAATAATGCAGCTCTGATTGGAGTGCATTAGAAGGTTCAAAAAGCAAATTAGCATAGAGTTTTAGCCTTGAGGGTATATTGATACATTTAAGCTGGACTTACAAAAAATGTTTTTGTTGTTATAACTAACTAAAGAGATATTTTTATAAAAAATAATAAATTTCTGCGAAACACTGCACAAAAATTTTATAGATAGTCATTTGGTGTCACCCCCTCTGACAGGGTCACCGGGTGCAATCTACACCCTCTAGTGACAACACTGCTTAAATGAAAGCACCACGTAAAACATCAGGCTAAATCAAATTAATACCATATATTTTTGGAACCCTGGATAAGAGTATCCAGATTTATATGCCAATGATTTTAACATGTGGTACACCTTACTGCTGTATACTTTGAATGCTGTTTGACTTCATTTAAAGTGTTAGATAAAATTTAAATAAAGGAGAGCATAAGAATAAGGTGTTATTCATATCAAACATTGAAGTACCACTATTTTAACCTAAATCTTGGGAGTAAAAATTCTTATGGGGAAAATATCTAAGGTTTTCAAATTATATTATATCCATACATGGAACTGGAGTCTCAAACAGCATTTATATCTGAGTTGTAGCTCGCTTTATTGCTCCCCAAACACCAAATCTTCCACTATAGACGTAGGACATATGCACTGTCAGCTCACTGTGCCATGGAGCTCAAGTCCAGCACATTTACTTTGGCAGGTCCTTGGGAAGAAAAAAATAGCATGAAGAACACTGAAATCTTAAAGCAGAGGAGGTTCGAAATGCAAATGCTGAAGCACTATGCTTTCAGAAAGAAATAATTTCCCAGATTTTTATTAGAAAGAAGATACATGAGCATAGCGATGCACGGTAAATCAGCATCTCTGTGTCTTTACCAGCTTTTATGATCGGCATTAATGGTGGCAACTGTCACGGAGATTATGGCTGCTTATTTCAAGGGAGTCTAAGAGGCAGAGCCTAGTATGAGTATTTTATAAACATATTTTTAAAGTCAGCCATTTGGGTTTGCTGTGATGACAAACGATTCCTAGCAGGGAGGGGATGGAGTGAAGTAGGGAAGGAAATGGGGGAAAATAGTATCTTTTATTTGATATAGAAATTTCAATGCTAGTAATAGTCCACATTTCTATTAACCATTTTATTCTAGCCTAAGCGATGCCAAAATTACTTTATTGATGAGCTATCCTGGGATTGAAAAAGCAACATTCTGACCAGGACCATGTGAATTTTACTTGCCTTTACAAATCAGTATGGGCCTCTAGAGTGTAGTTGGTTTAACTACATTTATGATTATTTTGTGAAAGATAAAATCCCCTATCTGTCAGTTCCCAGAACTTCAAGCCCTTGTGTGAGGTTTACAAAGGCATAGGAAGGAGATAATCTCTACCATCTTTCTTCTAGTGCATTCTGTACATTTGATAAGAAGAGCTAATGTATACTGCTATAGTACAAAAGATACCCAAAGCAAACTGTGTTCCTATTGAATTGCAACAGGGCCATTAGCAAAAAAGGAAGCTTTCAGGCAGTTTCTGGTTTACAAGCATGTTACCAATGGACTAGATGTAAAAAAACAAAAAAAAAAAGAGATATCAACATTCCTGCCCTGTTCTCATCTCACTTTGCTTTTAGAGTTGCAGCCACAGAAGTCATTATGATAATGCTTGGAAGGTTTAGAAATTTTGGAGGTGCAGAAATCGAGGAAAAAAGAAAAAATAATTGGATGGAGGACCTGATTCTCAGTCTGTATTAGCTGTTTTCTATAGCAACCTCTTGATCTTCTAAACTTCTAATATCCTTCATTCCCAAATTGTCTGAGTATATCTTTTGTATATTTGTTCGCTTATTCTTTTACTAAACAAATATTGTTTAGTATTTAATGTGTGCCAGGCACTGTACTAGGTTTTGGGTATACAACAGTGAGTGAGATAGAAATAGTCTCTGTTCTCACAGAGCTCAGATGGAGATGAGAGAATTAGACAAGGGAACTAAGTGCTGGGAAGCCAATTTCAGGGATAGCTACCTCTGCCTATAGGGATCAGGGAGGGCTTCCCAGAACCAAACTTATTGCCATCAAGTTGATTATGACTCATAGTGCCCTGTAGGACAGAGCAGAACTGCCCTATAGAGTTCCCAAGGCTGTAATCTTTACGGAAGCAGACTGCCACATCTTTCTCCTGAAAAGCAGCTGGTGGATTTGAACTGTCCACCTTCTGGTTAGCAGCCAAACACGTAACCACTGTACCACCAGGGCCCCCTCCAGACAAAGTGGCTTCCAAAATAATAAGGGTGAATAGGAGTTAAGTTTCACATTGGGAGGTTTATTTAAAATAATGTATATGAAATATCTTATAAATTGCAAAGTCTATGTAGTGATTATATTTTATTATTGGTCTCTTGTAATTAAGTAATCTTAAAATACCTTAAAATGTCTAAACATATGGAGATACATATTATGGCAACATTATCATTATTGGGGTAGGAAGCATCTTATTATTTACAGTTATGCTATTTGCCATGTGCCATGTAAAGTATGTCATTTTCTAGAACTAGAGCTCTATAATCATCTGAATACTTGGTCTACTCAAGGTTGGGGACTCAGTTAGTTGAGTCTTTATCACTAGGAGGAGCTGGAAGTATAGATGGCTTCTATCCGGGAATGGCACCAGGGATATTAGCAGAGGGTTATAGCCACTACTTGTCTGATCCATGGGTCGGTAGTTTTAGTGTGATAGGGGAGTCAGAAAAACTAGATTCTTGTTATGACTTCTTAGCAATTAACTAGGCAAATGACCAAAGACGGATCACTTAATTTTATTTGGTCTCAGTTTTCTTATCTTTAAAATGGTAATCTCTAAAAGACTCAATAATGTATAATAAACTTTCCAGTCCTGCTTTTTGATTTTAAGCGCTAACATTGTCCCCAAATGATTTATTGATGCCTGCTCTTCTTAATTTGTTATTAAGAATCTCAATGTAGCTTAAGTCACCTACTGAGTCTCTTACTGTATAGAGCATTTTTGCTTTACTATTAATCCAAGCTGGTGGCACACTTTTTAAGAGCTCAGGCTGCTAACCAAAACAGTCGGCAGTTCAAATCCACCAGCCTCTCCTTGGAAGCCCTATGGGGTCAGTTCTACTCTGTCCAGTAGGGTTGCTAAGAGTCAGAGTTGACTCCATGGCAATGGGTTAGGTTTGGTTTTTTTGGTTATTAATCCAAAGGAATCATCTACGAATATCAAGTGAACATGTGTATAAGCGTGGGCTGTCCAATTGCTAAGGTAAAAATATCTTCAGAATGAAAAGTGCCTTTAAAAATGTCAGTTTTTTTTATTGCTCCAGAAGCAGGTAAGAGCATATTTAGAAAGGACTCATATGTAGCCCAGGAGTACTGGGGTACACAAACAGTTACATGCTCGGCTTCCAGCTGAAAGATTGGCTGTTCACACTCATCCAGAGCCTCCTTGGAAGAAAGTCCTAGTGATCTGCTTCTGAAAGGTCACAGCCATGAAAATACTATGGAGTGCAGTTCCAGTTTGCAACGTGTGGGCTCACCATGAGCTGGAATCGACTCAATGGCAATTTTTTTTTTTTAATATGTAGCCTGAGTGGGAACATATATGAATAAAGGCTCATATTATACAATAGTGCCAAATTTAATGTGTAGTAATTTTGATGTATATCAGAGACTAAAATAAGACCACATACATTTTATATAATAGAAAAAAAGATAAATAAATGTCTATGGGACATCTTAGTTAACCAATGAGGCTGCTACATTCAAACGCTATCACCCCCAAATTCAGAGCTTTCTTTAGTAACTTACACAGCTGGTTTATGTTTTCACCCATCTGTTGTGGGATGCCACCAAGTCAATTTTGACTCATAGCGATCCCATGTGACAATGGAGAACTGCCCCATAGGTTTTCTAGGCTGTGATCTTTATGAGAGCGGATCACCAGGCCTCTCTCCCACGGAGCCACTGTGTAGGTTTGAACAGCCAAGTCTTTGGTTAGAAGCCAAATGCTTCATTGTTGCACCACCAGGGCTCTTTTTCACTTATTTAGGTGTTTCAAATAAGGGCAGCATCACAGAGAATAAATACAGGTAAGCCTTAAAACACAACCAAACAAATCTGTTGTTCATGTTTTGTTAACTACAGGTATTCCACAAATGTTCAAACAGTAACTTTGACAATAGTTTCTTCTCCGAAATTTTAATGATGACTTTACCCTGTGATATTTCTATCCTCCCCCACTGCTTGTATGTCCAGTAGTCATTTCTTTAGGCTTATATGACAGTGATCATGTGAGGGAACACAGCAAGACAGACACCTAACAAATGAGCCACTGTGAAGATTTGTGTAGTATTTTCCAGATGAAAGCAGATTTCTGGGCTTTATCTATCCTGGCAAAGACAGTCAGACTTCTGGATGACATTTATTTTTATTAAAATTGAGCAAACAGTAGTCATAACCCAATGTATAAACTGTGGATGTTTTCATGTAAAACAAATAAACAGTAAGTCAGAACAAGCTGTAAAAGCAATAACAAAAATTTTCATGCCTCTTACTTTCCTACGGCAATCAAACTAGCTGACATCAACTGTTACGTCTCTGGATTTATGGAATTCTGGAGGGAAGGAAAGAAATCATAAGTTTCCCCTTTTCACATACTCTTATCCTGGTATTGTCAACAAAAAATTTTTTCTTCTTCTTTTTTTATTATTGATAAAGAAGATCCTGGTAACAGGAATTAAATGGGTGCTTATGTATTGTTTTGGTAATATGGAACTTTTAAAGTTTTTTTTCTAGGAAAAAAAAAAAAACATTCTTGGGAATAGTGGTTAAGAGCTTGGCTGCTAACCAAACATCGGCAGTTCAAATCTACCAGCCACTCCTTGGAAACCCTAGGGGGCAGTTCTACTCTGTCCTGTGGGGTTGCTATGAGTCAGGATCAACTCAATGGCAATGGGTATACACAACTAAAAAGGGAGTATTAGACTAGTATTCAGGATACCAGGGTTCTAGGCCCAGTGACAGAGATGCAGTGGTGGTTCAGTGGTAGAATTCTTGCCTCCCATGTGGAAGACCCAGGTTTGATGCCCTGCCAATGCACTTCATGTGCAGCCACCACCCATCTGTCAGAGGAGGTTTGCATGTTGCTATGTTGCTGAACAGGTTTCAGCAGAGCTTCCAGACTGAGACAGACTAGGAATAAAGGCCTGTTGATCTAATTCTGAAAACAAGCCAGTGAAAACCCTGTGGCTCACAAGGGTCTTATTTATAACCAAACACAGGGATGGTGCAGGACTAGGCAGTGTTTTGTTCCCGTGTGCATAGGGTCACCATGAGTTGGAGACTCACTCAGTGGCAGCTAGTAACAACAACAATAGGCCCGATTACACTTCTAACTGGAAGTGTGCCTGAGGTGGATAATGTAGTGAGCTGCTCAGATGCCACATTTTCTGGTGGCTGGTGGCTCAGAGCTGTGTCCCTTTGCAATAATTATCTTGTCTAGGCCAAATGATGCTTTCTTGGCCTAGTTATTACCCCTCCACAGAGAAAACCCCGCATCCTATGACTGGTCAGTGAAGGAGAATAGAAAGGCTTGGTCTCTGCTTGCCTCAATTCAAGTCATTTTAGAAGGGCCATCCAGCTCCAAAGTGCCCATAGGATTTGTTGAGGCCTCTCTTGCAACTGCATCCCAGTTCATGCCTCCCTGTGCCCAGTCCTGTTTTCCTTACTCATCATAGGTGTTTTCCAGACATCACATACCAGGAAACCTCCTACATTCAAACGTTCATCTCAGAGTCTGTTTCCTGGGAATTCCAACCTGTATTAGGGATCTTGAACAAGCCTTTTGTTCTCTCTGGAGTTTAATTTTCTTTTTTGTAAAACAAGGAGATTGGGTTAAATCCTCTAAAGATTTTTCTAGCTCTAAAATTCTGTGCCTTCTACAGCCCGAAGAACAGTTCCATTATATGAAGCCTCCCTCAAACTCCACCCACATACCCACACACTTTAACTTGACCACTACCGTCTTTCAATTTCTGACTTCCCCCCTTAAGTATACCCGAAGCATTTCCTGAAATCTGTGAGATTTATGGATGATGTTTTCTTCTGTGTAAATTCATAGACTAAAGTCTGAATTTATTTCTTCTGCATAAATTATTAGATTAAATGACAGAAGGTCTACTAATTTATGCAGAAGAAAACATCATCTATAAGTAGGGAGAATTTTTTTTTAAATTAATTTTTAGTTACATTGGTAACATATGAACATATTCCCCTTAAAAATTTTTTAAAATAAATTATTTATGATTTTCTCTTACTTCTAAAAAATTGTGAGCTATATATTGGTTGTTTTCTCACTTTCTATTTGATCATCTTTGAAGCAAAACTCTGTTTGCACAAAATCATTAGTGAACATTGTAGAACTGATGGAAGCTTTTATAAAAGGAACAGAAGAGGGTGTTTATGTCATACAGTACATAGATTTTTTTTTTCTAAACGTCCATTTCACAGCTATCTCTTCCCAAGTACCTCTTGGCCCCTCCATCTCTTCAATGTCCTTCTTTATCTTCTATCTGCAGGACTTGACTCTCTTGGTTTTTGCTTCTTTTTCTCCTTCTTCTCCTTTCCCTTTTCAATCTCTCTTCTTTTCTCAAGCACTGTGATTTTAATTCTCGTCTACTTTCTATCCCTTAAGTTGCATAATGTCACTGGCCATTTTACTGAAGTTAAAATTTCTTTTTGGCTTAGCAAACTAAAGATGTTGTAGTCATCAGGAGTTATCCTTAATAGAAGGGAATGCTTTATTTTTATATACCAAAAAAAATTGTCCAATGTTCCAATAAAAAAAAAAAAGATTATTACTTTCAGAAATAAGAGTGGAATCAGTTAATATTTTTCCAGGTAGTAGGAAATACATGTGGTCATCTAAGTTAACTGGCATATATTTCCATTTATTACATTAATTAGTGCCGTTTATAGGTTTGCTATGTGTCAGAATCAACTCGACAACGGGTTTGGTTTTTTGGTTTTCTTTGTAGGTTAGTGGGAGCCCTGGTGACACAGTGGTTAAATCACTCGGCTACTAATCGGAAGGTCAGCAGTTCAAACCCACCAGCATCTCTGTGAGAGAAAGATGTGGCAGTCTGCTTCCATAAAGATTTACAGCCTTGGAAACCCTGTGGGCAGTTCTACTCTGTCCTATAGGGTCTCTATCAGTTGGAATCGACTTGATGGCACTGGGTTTGGTTTTTTGTTTATAGGTTAGAGACAGGCCTGACCTTTTGTGGTTATTGGTTCACTCTTGCTTTGTGTTTCTTCACAACATATTCTGTTTTATTTCTGCTTAAACTATACCAGTCCTAAAACACCCAACTCAATTCCCATTTCCTTCATGAAGTTTCTTTGACGTATCTACCACATACTGATATTTTACTTCATTTTATTTCTGTAATGTCACAACACTGACATCTGTTTAAAAACTTTCCAGTTTATAAACTATCTTCACATACTCACCCTGACTGGATCCTTACAACAACTCCATGATTTGGTCAAAACAAGTATCTTTATTCCCACTTTATAATTCAAAAACCCTAGGCTAAGAACGAACGAGTGATTTGTCTAAGGTCTCAATACGGGCATATGGCAGAGCTGGGATTCCAACCTGTGTATGATAATAGCCTACCCAGTGTTCTTGCCACTTATACAGTGCTGCCTCCTCAGAATGCATTTATTGCTGTGTTATTATTTAAATTATCTGCATCAAGGTATTGATTTGGGCTTCCTGCTTGCTGCTATGGGTATTTTTCCTTCTCCATCCCAGGGATGAAGTTGCACCTTTATGTTTTCTTACTGAGGGTTCTACTAATAATGTTGGTCTTTCAGAGTTTCAGTAAAATTTGTCAGATGCCTAGAAGACACCTTTGCTAGATTTTCAAAAGCACAGAGACTCACAGCAGTATTGGGTAAGAGGAGAGTGGGGTCAAAATATTGGGAGAGGCAGAAGTGAGCAAACTTGGAGAGAAGAGAAACTTTGGAAGTTTTAGCCAAGACATTCCATTAATAATGAGGACTGGTATTTTCTTTTCCTAAACTCCTTGAGGCAGAAGCTCAACCTCAGTAGCAAATGTGACTGGTATTCACCTAAGGAGGCTGTGCAGGGACACAGTCTCCTTGCCCAAGCTCCACCCATAGCTAGTGGTGCCACCTGCATTAAGGCGTTATGTGGGATTGTTCACTACGCATATCAGTAGTGACCAGCACCGGCTTAAGATCAGAGAACTCTTTCTGGAATGTGTTGGGTTGCATTAGACTCTTTCAATTTTTTTCTGACCTTAAGAAGGGGTGGTTCCTCCCAACATTATTAGTATTTTCAGTTCCTGTAACATAAGAAGATGGGGTTCAGGTAGATTTTTCCCAATTTAGAATGAATGAAGTAATGGGACATTTCGACCTTTGTGGAGTGATAAATTCAGATTCACTTACATACATGTTATTAGCGAATTAAACAATGCTAGAGCAGTGTTTGGTTTCCTAATTCATTTTGTTTATTTATAGTCCTGAATAACGTATTTATGCATCCTTGATTAGCTGTTATTCTTATTGTTTGATTGTCTCCCTGATAAGACTGCAATTTCCCTCAGGATCAGAGTTGTCCTTAGGTCTTTAGACAAGTTTGTGTAGCCTTGGTCGCTAAAGTTGTGCAATGGAAGTAGTAGGAACTCAAAAAAAAAAAAAAAAAAAGAAAAAAAGTTTAAACCGAATGTTCAGATATGGTCTAAATTCTGACCTTGGATAAAGGACTAGTCAATTTGAATACTGAATAGCCTGCTTAAGTGAGAATACATTTTGCATTTTTAAAATTTTTTTGAGCCAGTTTGTTCATACCCTTGAATGTTTCTTCCCTGGCCATAACAAGGGCCACAGGCTACATGCAGCTCCAGACTCTGCCACTCTCTTTCCATCTTATTCAGATTTGTGTTTCTGACTTTGCCTTTTGTTGTTGCTTACAAAGATTTTGTTCTTCCGCCTTACAGCTTGCGATGGATGGTAGACTTAATTTCATGTTCTACATGGCTCTTTCTTTGTTTTATCCCCTGGACATTGTCTTTGGATCACATTTGCTTCTACACTCTGTAGAATTTGGGCCCTGTAGCTTTTTCAACATGTGGATGCAATGCTGGAATCACTCATTCATTTATGCCAAGTAATTTGGAAGATAGCTACCTGGCCAGCTGACTGGAAGAGATCCATATTTGTGCCCATTCCAAAGAAAGGTGATCCAACAGATGTGGAAATTATCAAACAATGTCATTAATATCAAACACAAGTAAAATATTGCTGAAGATAATTCAAACACAGTTGCAACAGTACATCAGCAGGGAACTGCCAGAAAATCAAGTCGGATTCAGAAGAGGATGTGGAATGAGGGATACCATTGCTGATATCAGATGGATCTTGGCTGAAAGCAGATAATAGCAGAAAAATGTTTACCTGTCTTTTGACTATGCAAAGGTATTCTACTGGTGGATCTTGATGAATTATGGATAACACTGCGAAGAGCAGAAGCTCCAGAACACTTAATTGTGACCATGTGGAACTTCTACATAGATCAAGAAGCAGTCATTCGAACAGAACAAGGGGATACTGCGCGGTTTAAAATCAGGAAAAGTGTGTCAGGGTAGTATCCTTTCACCGTTTTTATTCAATCTGTATGCTAAGCAAATAATTTGAGAAGCTTGACAATATGAAGAAGAAAGCTGCAACATGATTGGTGGAGGACTCATTAACAACTTGAACATGTAGATTACACAACCTTGCTTGCTGAAATCAAAGAGGACTTGAAGCACTTAATATTGAAGATCAAATACTGCAGCCTGCAGTATAGATTACACCTCAACATAAAGCAAACAAAAATCCTCAAAAATGGACCAAAAATCAACATCACGATAAATGGAGAAAATATTGAAATTGGCAAGAATATCACTTTATTTGGTTCTATAATCAATGCCCATGGAAGCAGCAGTCAAGAAATCAAAGGTAGTATTGCATTCAGCAAATCTGCTGCGAAAGACCTCTTTAAAGTGTTAAAAAGCAAAGATATCAGTTTGAAGGCTAACGTGTGCCTGACTCGAGCCATGATATTTTCAGTAACCTCATATGCACGTGAAAGCTGGAAAACGAATAAGGAAGATCGAAAAAGAACTGGTGTCTTTGAATTATGGTGCTGGCGACGAATATTGAATATGCAATGAACTGCCAGAAGAATGAACACATCTGTCTTACAAGAAGTACAGCCAGAGTGCTCCTTGGAAGCGAGGATGGCAAGACTTCATCTCACATACTTTGGACATGTTATCAGGTGATGGGACCATTCTCTGTAGAAGGACATCATACTTGGTAAAATAGAGAGTCAGTGAAAAAGAGGAAGACCCTTAACGAGATGGATTCACACAGTGGCTGCAACAATGGGCTCCAACATAGCAACAATTGTGGGGATAGCTCAGGACAGGGCAGAGTTTCCTCCGGTTGTACATAAGGTCTCTGTGAGTCAGAACCAAACAACAGAACCTAACAACAACAACAGTAATAGCAGCTTTACTAACAGTTCTCAAGATTCTATTCTGAGCCCTGTGTTTGTCTGGGTAGAGAGATGAGATCTGGTGTTTTGCCTGGTGAATTAAATTGGTGGTCATTTTAAGTAGATGATATTTACATATCACCTATTTAAGGTATGATGATATATATACCGTATATACATATATAAACACACAAATACCTATACATACAAATATATGACATAAATATATAAATTGTTATCATGTTTATGATATTTTAAGCATTAAGTATGACTAATTTTTGTTATAAACCTGTTGAAAATTAGGTATAATGTACATGGTAAAGGTTACAAAGGAAAATGTCTTATATTGCAATTTATTGAGCCAGAGGGAATGTGTAGTAGTTTAACCTAAAACACCAAACCAAATGTAACCAACCAATCAAAGAAACAACAATAACTAAACACCTTATTTGGGAGTTTAATAATAGAAAGGAGTTTTCTTTCCCTAATTCATATTGTTTATTTATGGTTCTGAATAAGAAATTTAAGTAGTCTTGATTAGACCTTATTCTTCAGTTTACTAATTGATTTATTTTTGTACTTATGCCTTTGAATTCATTCCTGTGTACGTTGTTGTTGTTAGGTGCCATTGAGTCGGTTCTGCTTTGTAGTGACCCTATGTATAACAGAAGGAAACACTGTCCGGTCCTGCACAATCCTCACAATCGTTGCTGTGTTCGAGTCCATTGTTGCAGCCAGTGTGTCAATCCATCTCATTGAGGGTCTCTCTCATTTTCACTGACCCTCTACCTTATCAAGCATGACGTCCCTCCCAGGCACTGGTAACATGTCTGAAGTATATGAGACCAAGTCCCGCTATCCTTGCTTCCAAGGAGCACTTTGGCTGTACTTCTTCTAATACAGACTTGTTCGTTCTTCTGGACATTCATGATATAGTCAATATTCTTTGCCAACACCGTAATTCAAAGGCGATGATTTTTCTTCGGTCTTCCTTATTCATACTTCAGCTTTCACATGCAAACGTGAAAACACCATGTCCTGGGTCAGGCACACCTCAGTCCTCAAAGTGACAGCTTTTCAGCACTTTAAAGAGGTCTTTAGAAGCAGATTTGGCCAATACAATGCATAGTTTGACTGCTGCTTTCATGGGCATTGATTGAGGATCCAAGTAAAATGAAATCCTTGACAAGTTTGTTTTCTCCATTTACCATTATGTTGATTATTGGCTCAGTTGTGATGATTTTTGTTTTCTTTATGTTGAGATGTAATCCATACTGAATGCCATAGTCTTTGATCTTCATCAGTAAGTGCTTCAAGCAAGGTTTTGTCACCTGCGTATCACAGGTTGTTAATGAGTCTTCCATCAATCCTGATGCCGTGTTCTTCTTCCTATAGTCCATCTTCTTGATTTAGTTTCTCAATATACAGATTGAATAAGTATGGTGGAAGGATACAACCCTGACATAAACCTTTCCTGATTTTAAACCGTGTAGTATCCCCTGATTCTGTTTGAATGACTGCCTCTTGGTCTATGTACAGTTTCCACATGAGCACAATTAAGTGTTCTGGAATTCCCATTCTTCTCAATGTTATCTATAATTTGTTATGATCCACACTTTTCATAGTCACTATAACAGAGGTAAACATTTTTCTGGTATTCTATGCTTACAGCCAAGATCCATTTGATATCAACAATGTTATCCCTTGTTTCATGTCCTCTTCTGAATTCAGCTTGAATTTTTGGCAGTTCCCTGTCATTGTAGTGCTGCAACCATTGTTGAATTATCTTCAACAAAATTTTACTTGTGTGTGATATTAATGATATTGTTCGATAATTTCCACATTCTGTTGGATCACCTTTCTTTGGAATGGGCACAAATATGAATCTGTTCCCGTCAGCTGGCCAGGTAGCTGCCTTCCAGATTTCTTGGCATAGATGAGTGAGCACCTCCAGCACTGCATCCGGTTGTTGAAACATCTCAATTGGTATTCCATCAATTGTTGCAGCCTTGTTTTTCACCAATGCCTTCAGTGCAGCTTGGACTTTTTTCTTCAATACTATTGGTTCTGGATTATATGCTACCTCCTGACATGATTGAACGTTGACCAATCCTTTTTGCACTGTGACTCTGTATATTCCTTCCGTCTTCTTTTGATGCTTCCTGCATTGTTCAATATGTTGCCCATAGAATCCTTCAAAATTGCAACTGGAGGCTTGAAGTTTCCTTTAGTTCTTTCAGCTTGAGAAATTCTGATAGTGTTCTTCCCTTTTCTTTTTTTAACTCTAGGTCTTTCCACATTTCAGTATAATATTTTACATTGTCTTCTCAAGCCACCCTTTGAAATCTTCTGTTCTGCTCTTTTACTTCATCATATCTTCCATTCACTTCAGCTGCTTTACCTTCAAGAGCAAGTTGCAGAGTCTCTTCTGACATCCATTTTGGTCTTTTCTTTCTTTCCTGTCTTTTTAAGACCTTTTGCTTTCTTCATCTATGATGTCCTTGATGTCATCCCACAACTCATCTGGTCTGCAGTCATTAGTGTTCAATGTGTCAAATCTATTCCTGAGATGGTTTCTAAATTCAGGTGGGATATACACAAGGTCATATTTTGGCTCTTGTGGACTTGCTCAACTTTTCTTCAACTTCATCTTGAATTTGCATATGAGCAATTGATGGTCTGTTCTGCAGTCGGCCCCTGGCCTGGTTCTGACTGTGGATATTGAGCTTTTCTCTTTCCACTGATGTGGTCAATTTGATTCCTGTGTATTCCATCAGGTGAGGTCCTTATGTATAGCCTCTGTTTATGTTTTTGAAAAAAGGTATTTGCAGTGAAAAAGTTGTTGGTCTTGCAAAATTCTGTCATGTGATCTCCAGCATCATTTCTATCACCAAGGCCATATTTTCCAATTACCGATCCTTCTTCTTGGTTTCACATTCCATTTAGCAGTAATTATCAATGCATCTTGATTGCATGTTCGATCAATTTCAGACTGCTGAAATTAGTAAAAATCTTCAGTTTCTTAATCTTTGGCCTTCGGGTTGGTGCATAAATTTGAATAATAGTCATACTAACTTGTCTTTCCTGTAGGTATACTGATATTACCTTATCACTGACAATGTTGTACTTCAAGATAGTTCTTGAAATATTCTTATTCGCTATGAATGCAATGCCATTCCTCTTCAATGTGTTGTTTCCAGTATAGTAGGCCATAATGATTTGTCTGATTCAAAATGGCCAGTACTAGTCCATTTCAGTTCACTGATGCCTCAGATATTGATCTTTATGCATTCCATTTCATTTTTGATGACTTCCAATTTTCCTAGATTCATACTTTGTACATTTTCACATTCCAGTTATTAATGGATGTTTGCAGCTCTTTCTTCTCATTTTGTGTTGTGCTGCCTCAGTAAATGAAGGTTTCAAAGTCTTGACTCCATCCACATCATTAAGGTCAACTCTACTTTGAGGAGGCAGCTCTACCCAGTCGTATTTTGAATGCCTTTCAACCTGAAGGTCTCATCTTCCAGCACTATATCAGACATTGTTCTGCCGCTATTCATAAATTTTTCACTGGCCAATGTTTTCAGAAGTAGATCGCCAGGTCCTTCTTCCTATTCTGTCTTAGGCTGGAAGCTCTGCTGAAACCTGTCCAGTATGGGTGACCCTGATGGTAATTAAAATACTGGTGCCATAGCATCCAGTATCACAACAACATGCAAGCCACCACTGTATGACAAACTGATAGACATGTGGGGGTGTGTACTTAAAATGATTTAATTAGCTCCCATTTTTTGGACAACTGTCATAGGTTCTGGGAACTTTCTGTAATTATTGCATTTAATCCTCACAGTGATATGGAATGTTATGTATTGCTACCTTTATTTTAGGAGTAAAGATGAAGTATCTTGACCAACCTCTAAAGCTGGCAAGTGACTGGGCTTAAATTTGAGCTGCTGAAGTCTCTTGAGTCTACAATTTGCTCTCTTTCCATTACACCACTGACAAATCAATTAGTACAAATTAAGCTAAAAGAATTTAATAAGTGTAAGTAAGAAGAATATTATCTAGGCTAGTGTTTCTCAAGTACGGTATCTAAGGATTCCCTGTATCAGAATCACCTTCCTTTTTTACCTTCCTGCCTTCCTTTGTTCCTTAATTCCTTCCTTCCACACTCTCTGTCTTTGCTGTCTGTCTCTCTTGTGTTCTTTTCACTAAATTTGTACATGATTATCCCATGTCTATATTCAATTACTGTATTTTCGCCCTAAACACACACATTATACATTTCTTGCCAACCGCGCAAAGCCTCCCCCTGCGCCCCGTCAGTGCTCTATACCGTTAGGTTTTTTTTTTTTTCCTTTTTTTTTTTTTACATATTGCTGGCTTCAATTGACACTAAGGAGACATAATTAAACTATGAAATAAGCAGATCTAACATAACCTAATAGTTTCACATAAGACAACCTGATAAATTTTCCACATTCAATTGTTGAGCTAATGTGCTGTAATTGCCAACTTAAATTAATAGAAACAAATGCACAGTTTCAATTGTTTATTTTCTAATTACTGGGGGGCTACCAAACAATCCATGACTTCTTCACCATGGCTTATACCTTTATTATACAATTATTATACAATTATGCCTATTCCCGTGAAAGGTGATCCTGCCGAATGTGGAAATTATCAAACAGTATTATTAATATCACACGCAAGTAAAATTTTGCTGAAGATCATTCAAAAGCTCTTGCAGCAGTATATTGACAGGGAACTACCAGAAATTCAAGCTGGATTCAGAAGAGGATGTGGAACCAAGGATATCATAACTGATGTCAGATAGATCCTGGTTGAAAGCAGAGAATACCAGAAAGATGTTTACCTGCATTTTATTGACTAGGCAAAAGCATCTGACTGTGTGAATCATAACAAATTATGGATAACATTGTGAAGAATGGGAATTCCAGAACACTTAATTGTGCTCATGAGGAACCTGTACATAGATCAAGAGGCAGTCGTTCAAACAGAACAAGGGGATACTGCTTGGTTTAAAGTCAGGAAAGATGTGCGTCAAGGTTGTATTCTTTTGCCCCATTACTTCAGTCTTTATGCTGAGCAAATAATTTGAGATGTTGGAGTATATAAAGAAGAAAGGGCATCAGGATTGGAGGAAGACTCATTAACAATCTATGTTATGCAGCAACCTTGTTTGCTGAAAGTGAAGAGGACTTGAAGCACTTACTGATGAAGATCAAAGACCACAGCCCTCAGTATGGATTACACCTCAATATAAAGAAAACAAAAATCCTCACAACTGGATCAGTAAGCAATATCATGGTAAATGGAGAAAAGATTGAAGTTGTCAAGGATTTCATTTTACTTGGATCCACAATCAAAACCCATGGATGCAGCAGTCGAGAAATCAAACGATGCATTGCATTGGGCAAATCTGCTGCAGAAGACCTCTTTCAAGTGTTAAGAAGCAAAGATGTCACTTGAGGACCCAAACCATGGTACTTTCAATTGCCTCATATGCATGAGAAAGCTGGATGATGAATAAGGAAGACCAAAGAAGAATTGACACCTTTAAATTGAGGTGTTGGCGAAGAATGTTGAATATACCATGGACTTCCAAAAGAAGGAACACATCTGTCTTGGAAAAAGTACAACCAGAATACTCCTTAGAAGCAAGGATTATGTAAGATTACATCTCATATACTTTGGACATGTTATCAGGAGAGATCAGTCCCTGGAGAAGGACATCATGCTTGGTAAAATAGTGTCTTAGTCATCCAGTTCTGCTATAACAAAAATTCTACAAGTGGCTGGCTTTAACAAAGAGAAATTTATTTTCTCATAATTGAGTAGGCTACAAGCCCAAATTCAGGCCATCATTTCCAGGAGACAGCTTTCTCTCTCTGTCAGCTCTGGAGGAAGGTCCTTGTGATACATCAGTCTCCCCTTGGTCTGGGAGCATCTCAGCGCAAGAACCTCAGGTCCAAAGGATGCGCTCTGCTCCCAGTACTGCTTTCTTGGTGGTATGAGGTTCCCATGTGTCTCTGATCGCTTCTCTCTAAATCTCAAAAGAGATTGGCTTAAGACACTATCCAATCTTGTATACCTCATCAGTATAACTGCCGTTAATCCATTTTATTACATCATAATGATTGAATTTACAACACATAAGGAAATCACATCAGATTACACAATCATACAATACTGGGAATCATGACCTAGCCAAGTTGATGCACACATTTTTTGGGGGATACAATTCAATCCATGACAAATAGAGAGTCAGCGAAATCGAGGAAGACGTTTGACGAGATGGATTGACACAGTGGATGAAACAATGGGCTCAAGCATATCAATGATTGTGAGGATGATGCAGGACTGGGCAGTGTTTAGTTCTGTTGTACATAGTGTGGCTACAAGTCGGAACTGTCTTCCCAGCACCTAACAAAAACAACGTGGGAGGGCGGGTGAATGAGGCCGAAATTCACTTCTGGAAATGTCACAAGACATGCGCAGTATATGCATGAACACATTATGCCAGAACTGTTCTAATTAATTTCATTATTTCCATGCTTTATATGAGTGGGTACGTTATTTATGTTGTTGCATTATTTGCGAAAAATATACCAATTTTTTAAAAGCTTATTTATTAGGAATATTTCAAACATAAAGAAGAGAGACTATTATAATGAATCCTCGTATATGCCATTTAGACTCAGAATGACCAAGATTTTACTACTCTAGCTTCATTCACAACTTGATATCTTCTCCATTTATCATGATTTGTTTATTGGTCCAGTTGTGAGGATTTTTGTTTTCTTCATTTTCAGGTGTAATCCATACTGAAAGGTATTTGACCTTCAGTAGTGAGTGCTTTAAGTTGTCTTCATTTTCGGCAAGCAAGGTTGTCATAATCGTGTCGTAGGTTGTTAACGAGTCTTCTGTCAATCCTGATGTGACGTTCTTCTTCATATAGTCCAGCCTCTTGGATTATTTGTTCCCCATACAAATTGAATAACTAAATTGAAAGGATACAACCCTGTTGCATGCCTTTTCCAATTTTTAAACATGCAACATCCCCTTGTTCTGTTTCAACAACTGCTTCTTGAGTTATGCATAGGTTCCAAATGAGCACAATTAAGTATTTTGAAATTTCCATTCTTTGCAATGTTATCTATGATTTGTTATGATCCACACAGTCGAATGCCTTCATGTAGTCAATAAAATGGAGGTAAACATCTTCCTGGTATTCTCTACTTTTGACTAAGATCCATCTGACAACAGCAATGATATCTCATGACAACATGATATCCCTCACAACATGATAAATGAAGAAGAAATTGAAGTTGTCAATTATTTCATTCTACCTGTGTCAACAATAAACATCTGTTATGGATTGAACTGTGTCCCCCAAAATATGTGTAGTAAATCATAACCTCTATGCTTATGGTTATAATGCCATTTGGGAATGGGTTGTCTTTGTTATGTTAATAAGTCAGGATTAGTGTAGGGTGTATCGTGAGTCAATCTCTTTTGAGATATAAAAAAGATTAAACAAGCAAGCAAGAGAAGCAGAGATGGGGGAAGAGAGATGCCAAGCCACATGAAAATCTCCCAGGAGTAAAAGCAGAAGTCCAAGCGACAAAGACCTTCCTTTAGAGCCGACAGAGAGAGAAAGCCTTCCGCTTGAGCTGGCACTCTGAATTTGGACTTCTAGCCTCCTGAACTGTGAGAAAATAAAATTCTGTTTGTTAAAGCCATCTACGTGTGATATTTCTGTTATAGCAGCACTGGATAACTAAGACAACATCCACGAAAGCAGCAGTCAAGAAATCAACTGATATATTGCATTGGGCAAATCTGCTGCAAAGACCTCTTTAAAGTTTTAAAAAGCGAAGATGTCACTTGGATGACTAAGTCTGACACATGCCATGGTCTTTTCAATCGCCTCATGTTAATGTGAAAGTTTGATACTGAAAAAGGAAGAGTGAAGAATTGATGTGTCTGAACTGTGGCAATGGCAAAGAACATTGAATATACCATGGACTGCCAGAAGAACAAACAAATTATCTCAGAAGAAATACAACCAGAATGTTTCTTAGAAGCGAATATAACAAGATTTTAACTCCCTTACTTTGGACATATTATCAAGAAAATCCAATCATTAGAAAAGGACATGATATTTAGTAAAGTATGGGCCACAAAAAACAGAAAAAAAAAAAAATTCAATGAGATGGACTGACGCAATAGCTGCAACAATGGACTCAAACATACCAAAGACTGTGAAGATGACACAGCGTTGGGCCATGTTTTCTTCCATTATACATAACACTACCATGAGTTGGAAGCAACTTGATGGCCACTAACAAAAACAACAAGCTTCATTTATGTCTCCTCTATTTTGCTGAAGAAATTAAAAACACATGCTTTTAAAAGCCAAAGTATTTTAAAGTAAGTATATAAGGCATTGTCGTTTTATCACTACATGTATCTATGTTGTTGTTGTTGTTAGGTGCCATCGAGTTGGTTCCAACTCTTATTGACCCTGTGTACAACAGGACGAAATACTGCGCAGTCCTGTGACTTCCTCACAATCATTGTTATGCATGAGCCCATTGTTGCAGCCACTGTGTCAATCCGTCTCATTGAGGGTTTTCATTTTTTTTGCCGACCCTCTACTTTATTAAGCATGATGTCCTTCTCCAGGGACTGGTCCTCCTGATAACATATCCAAAGTATATTTCGTATTTTATATATCTGTATAAAATCTTAAAAGAAGGTCATCTTCTTATATAACTCATGATATTGTTACATCTAATAAAGTCAATAGTTACTTCCTATATCTCAGCTATATTAAAGATTCTATTAGTCTAAAAAATGTCTTTTTGGTTTGTTCAATAGGGATCCAAAGAAGGGTCACATATTGTATTTCGTTGTTATGTGTCTTTATCCTCCTACAATCCATCTGTTCAAACACCATAGATCAGTCTGAATCTTTATAAAAACGGAAATATATATACATAAAATAATGGCTTATAAAAATACATTTAAAGTGCTTCAATTAATTGTAGTCATTATTCTTTGTGATACTTAAATTTTCCCAAATTCAATCAATGGAGGCTTTTTTTGGTCACTCCATTAGTTTTCAACAGATTCTGTTCTTTCAGTAATAATAACATGTTACAGATGTATGTTGAACATTTGATTTGTCAGATCTGGATTCAACCATTCTTCCAAGGAGTTCTGGTTGTTTTTAGTATAAATAGTATTTAGATACCACAGTTCTTACTCAGCTAGGTTGTCATGTTTCCAAGACTTGACAAGAGAAAAAGCTAAAAAAATTTATGTTTGAAAGGGAAGCAAATATCATCTGTTCATACTGAATTACCAATTTGAACATAAAATTGTAAAGCTTTTATTTAATGTCTTTGATTTTATACTTCCATCTCTTTTTTCTTTTACTGAAAATTCAGACTCCCATCAACTTTGACCTAATTATTTATATTTTTTCTATAATACATGTAAAATATTTTCAAAATGTTAGTAGTAATATTTATACTATCGATAAGACTTTAAATATAAAAAAGTGTTTAAATATATTTTCTGCTCTTTTTTTCCTTAAAATATAATTTACCTAAGCATTTAAATAAAATTAAAAACTCGTTTGCCAACATAAAAATCTCTATTCTCTGTATACTCCATTATTGATTTTTCAGTAAAGGAAGATTAACTACAAAAGCAACAAACTTTTAATAAATGTCTGGAAAATCAGAACAAATAACTTTGAAAAAATAGTAATTAAATACAGACATAATTATGTTGCTGATCAGGGAATCTCATTATGTGGTTTAGAGCAAAGCTGGTTTCATCTGTCTGCTCTGAAAATCAGCATGGCCAAGGGCAGTCAGAGTCATCTAAATAATCTTAGAAATTACTTTGTCCAATTCCTGTATTTCTTGACGGTAAAATTATTGCTCATATTGGTGCCTACACACTTGTAGTTTAATGATTTGGATTTATTGCTGTTTGCAGTGAGGGAATGAGGGAAACCAAACACCTGGCCATGGGAAACCATGGACCATCTCAGAAAGAGTATTAGAAAGGATTTGTAGGATTTTGGCTTGTGCTAGGTGATTTTGGTGGAGGATTGAAGGAAGAGGGGCTTTGTTCTTGACTGGATGCTGTCAGGAAGTGGAGATAGTTCTATCATTGGGTATCTCATTTCCCAGGGCTGCAGTAACACAATACCACAAAGTGGGTGGCTTTAGAGAACAGAAATGTATTGTCTCATAGTTCTAGAGGCTAGAAGTTTGAATTCAGGGCACTGACAGGACCATCTATCTCTGTCTGCTCTAGGGGAAAATCTTTCCTTTCCTCTTGCAATTTTGTTATAGCCCCAGGCATTTATTGGTGTTCCTTTGCTTTTAGATGCATCTTCGCCATGGTGTATGCCTTCCCCCTGTGTGACTCTGTTTCTGTATTCATTCTCCCCTTTTATAAGACACAACTCAGAAGGGATTAGGACCCACCCTACTTGATATGACATCTTTAATTTAAACTGATAACATCTTCAGAGAAAGACCTTCTTTCTTAACAAGGTCACATTCACAGGTATAGGGCTTTTTTGTGGGGCACAATTCAATCCATAACGTTGGGTATCTTAATAAAACTTGTTTAGAAGTAGGGAAGTTTAGAACAAGGTTGAAACTGTAGCAGCCCTCACTCATATTATCCCAACGGGGAGGTATTTATAATCTTGTAGCTTGGACAATGTTTACATTTTTGCCTATATTCAGACATGATTACACAGTGATCTTGTTTCTGTCTTGATCCGTCATGGTCACACATTGACTTCTCTAATGTTGGTGCTCTGTGAGAAAGTGTTCTCTAACAGGAGAACTCCACAGCTTAGCTGTGAGCATCAGGATAGTTTCTGGGTATCAGGGACTTTTTTTTTTGGCATTCCAAATAATACAGTACTTTTCCTTTTTTTTTTTTGTTCAATTTGTACACAACGAAATATACCTGTGTTAGTCAAAGAAGCTAATTCCACCTGCTGTAACAAACAATCTGCAAATATTAGTTGCCCAACACAATAATAGTTTATTGTTAATTTACACAATCCAATACATATATTCTTTATTGGGCAAATCTTCAAAATTCATTCATTTTCTGTACCACATGTGTTCATCCTCCACATGTGGCTTCCAAATTCTCCATAGAAGAGCAAGATAAAGTGGGGAAAGCATACAAGAGATAATTAAATACCTTGTCATAGAATAACTTCCCTTATTTATATTCCACTGCCAGGATTAGTCACATGACCTCCTATAGATGCAAGGGGGCTGGAAAATGTGTTTTCTGCCTGCGCCATTTTCCAAATCATCTTGAATTGGCTATTTGGAGTATAAATCTTTGGTCATCATCCATCTTTTTATGCTACCATACTCCTTTTACCTATACATATGTATGTTTTCTATAAAAATGTCTATGTATGATTATGTTTATTCATATGTATCTTAACTAAATGCAAACACCTTACATTTTTCTATCACTTACACTTTTATATTCTGTGTGATACATAGGATTGAAATTAACTCCATTTTACAGATGATGAAAATAAAACTCAGATAAGTGATCTATACAAGTTTACAGAGTGAAAGACTCAAGTCTAGAAATAAAATTTTCACTGCTTTTATCCACCACACTGTGATTTCATATATAGATAGATACAAACATAATAAAACAAATCAAAGAAATTACACAGACCATTGTCTGAATTGATATGTAAAGGGAGAGATTTGGAATTAATGTCTGTAGCTATGTGTATCTTTAAAAAACAAAAACAATTGACATAATTTCAATTCTTATCATAAGTCTAAAGGCAATATCATATTCATGATTTCTGTAGTATGTCTTTATAAGGAGTGCTCAGTATAATGGGTGACAGTGTGGCATGATGTTACAGATTAATTATATCTAGAGATTTTAATAAAAACAAGCCTCGTTAGCATGGACTCATGATAGGTGCACGGTTGTGAGCAAACCTAGTGGACCTGCCAAGCTCTCTAAAGAGGGCACTAGCCAACTGCCCACTCCTGAGCTCAAGAGCCAGAGGCAGAAGCACACTGATGGCTTGAGTTATTAAGAGCCTGCCAAGGCATTATGCAGCCAGCTGAAACCAGCTTCAGGAAAATTTCAATCTTACAGTGGTTTCAAACAAGCATATTATAAAAAATGGAATAATAAAGAATACTGCCTGAATTCATGGTGATAACTCTTTTTAACACTGTACCTTAAAGATGGCCTTATCCCTGGAATACAGGAGGGTAATGCCAGTGAATTGGAAACATGCCAGCAGGAGACGGTTTAGCTCGAGTAACATTGTCTTAGTTAGCTAGTCTTAGTTAGCTAGTGCTGCTGTAACACAAATACCACAAGTGGGTGGCTTTAAAGAACAACATTTATTTTCTTACAGTTCCAGGGACAAAAAGTCAAAATCAGGGACTCAGCTGTGTTGATTCCTTCCTTGTACGTAGCCTGGGCATTCCTTAGTTCTTTGATTCCTTGGTGATTCTCACATAACATCTGCCTTCTCCACTATGTCCTTGCTTCTGGGTCTAATCTACTCTTTTTATAACTCAGAAATGATTAAATACCATACAGTGAAATGGCCCCATTAACACAACGAAGAAAATCCTATTCCCAAATGGGATTACATTGACAAGTATAGGGGTTAAGATCCCAACACTTATTTTGAGGGAACGCAATTCAATCCATAACGAACCTCATAGGACATTTTGGGAAAAAAAGTTTATTAATCATGACACAAGTTTTAAACAGTCTATTCTCATTTTTCTAGTCTCCTCCCTTGTATCTACCCCTTATTAGCAAGTTCAAAAAGCAGGCAGTTGACTGAGCATTTCTGTGACTTTAGTAGGAAACACACGTTGAACTATCAGCTCTGGTGGCACAGTGATTCAGAGCTCAGCTGCTAACCTGAATTAGGTCAGCGGTTCAACCCATCAGCCGCTCCATGGGAGAAACATGTGGCAGTCTGCTTCCATAAAGATTACAGCCTTGGAAAACCTATGCGGCAGTTCTACTCTGTCCTATAGGGTCACTATGAGTCGGAATCGACTCAACAGGCAACAGTTTTTTGTTTTATCAACGCTATCCTTTCTGACATTTGAACCGACATTCAGTTTATGGGGGGAGGTGAGACAGAGAGACTGTGGGGCTAGAAGAATGAGGCAAGAGCTAGCATCTCAGAACTGTGGAGGAAACCATGCTTTTTGGATGGTTGCATGTGGGTGAACTATAATACGTCAAAAAATTTCCTAAATTGTTCTTTCTCTCCCAAGTCTTTTCTATCGATTCATGTTTGTTCTGTATTTATATCTGTTGTTAAGAATGACACAGAAAAGAAAGGGGACTATGGTTAGAATCAGTACTTGGGATAAAAAAAACTTTGCATTATTTTCTTGGTTGTCAAGTTTCACTGATTCAGAACAACTGGTGATCTATCTCTCGATAGCTTTAATTATGTTTGCTGTCAGAGACACAAGCCCTAGGAAAGGACAGAACAGCAACTTTATTTTAAGCTGGATTGACTATTACTAAATCTCCACAGTTCCTATCAGCTCTAGAATTGTAGTGCTTCTCTCTAAGAAATACTATGTGTTTAAAGTTTTTCAGAAAATATTTCTTTTGAATTAAGGAAAAGTAATCATTTTAATCTTAAAACATTAGTCATGACACAATGGTAATAAAATTATATTAAATAGGCAGCATTTCAGAAACACACACAAAGAAGGTTTACTAATATGATATAAATTCCTCAGATTAAAAACTACTAAGCATTTATGGTGTGTGGCATTGGTGGTATAGTGGTAAGCATACTGCCTTCCAAGCAGTTGACCCAGGTTCAATTCCTGGCCAATGCAGTAGGCTGACATTTAGGAGCCCTGGTGGTGTAGTCGTTAAGAGCTCCGCTACTAACACAAAAGATGGCAGTTAAAATCCACCAGTCACTCCTTGGAAACCCTTCAGGGCAGTTCTACTCTGCCCTATAGGGTCATTATGAGTTGGAAACGGCTCAACAGCACCTAACAACAACAGAAAGCATTTATGAGAGGTAAAATATATGTTAAACATTTTATTCATACATCACCCATAGTAGACTTTAAATAACTTCTTTTTAATACTTTTAAGGGAATCATTTCTCTATAAACAGAAAACCCATAGTACTTCGACGGATTTGCTCAAATACATAATATGTGATAAAGATATTTTCAAAGTGCCAAATTTCATTTCTAATGTAAGATTAAGACCGACATTCATATTTTCTGTCAGATAATTTATTGCTTATTAAACAAAGGAATTAAAAACATAATTGTTAGAATTGGATTGCTTTTCAAAAACTTAAATACATTTTCTTTAAGTTGGATTTTGTTAGCCAATCAATCAGATACGAAGTTGAACATTGATTCTGAAAAAAATTCTATGATCCAATTGAATGCCAGTTGGTATGAAGAATTGTGTATTCAACTTGATTTATTTATGTTTTTTCCCCCCGTTTGATGGTTTCATGGATGTATAGGAGATTCTCGTTCACGTTTCCATTACCTAATAACAGGACTTACCACTCTTTCACCCACCACTCATTCTTGAAGAGGTACTGCTTGAGGTTATTCAAAGGGAATATCATATAGAGGGATTGAATTTCACATATTACTTAACACCAAATCACTGTGGTGTTTAGTCTGTAAAACATCAATGTGACTTTGTTAATAGTGTTTGGTTACAAAGAGTTTTACATGTAAAAGAAACTTGTGGATTCAGTGTGTTAATATTACTTGGAAAAATTATTGGTAAATAATAAAAATGATAAAAAAGCTAACATGTTTTTGGTTGTAATATTGAGTCTAAAGTCTGAACATATATGAGGTGACATTTAAACAGAGATATGACAAGTGTGAACAAGTGTGCAACAAGACATATAAAGTTATGGGGGGAAGTTTTCTAGCCAGATGGAAGAGCTAATGGAAAGGCCATGTTCAAAGAAGAGCAAGATGCTAATATAGCTTGAATAGAATGAGTGATAGCAGTCAGATTATGTAAGACCTTTAGGCCATGGTTAGGAGTTTGAAATTTCTGAATAAGTTGAAAAGAGGGAAAACATTGGCAGGTTTTGAGCAACGGAGAGACATGATCTGATTTTCATTTTAAAATGTTAGCTCTGGCTATCGTGTGGAGAACTGCTTGAAGTGAAGCAAAAGTGGAAGCAAGGAGAAGAAATAGGAGATGGCTGGGCGGTGAAACATGGCTGGATTTGGGGTATATTTTAAAGGTAGAACCTAGGACTTGCTGATGAATTATATGCAGGGTCAACGGCAAGAGGACAAACAAGATCACTCCTAGATTTTGAACCTGAGCAAAATAGATGAAGTGTGGTTATGAATTATTGACATGAGGAAGATGGAAATCCAAGAAAGACTGGCTAAGAGAATTAAGAGGTTCTGTACAGTGGTTAAGCTTTTGGCTGCTAACCAAAAGGTCAGCAGTTCAAATCCACCACCCACTCCTTGGAAACCCTATGGGGTAGTTCTACTCTGTTCTATAGGGTCACTATGTGTTGGAATGGACTTGACGGCAATGGGTTTTTTTTTTAATTTTTATTTTTTTAATATTGGAAAAGAAGCCCTGGTGGTGCAGTGGTTAAGAGCTTGGCTGCTGACCAAAACGTCGGCAGTTTGAATCTACCAGCTGCTCCTTGGAAACACTATGGAGTAATTCTTCTCTGTCCTATAAGGTCACTATGAGTTAGAATTGACTTGATGGCAACGGGTTTGGTTTGGTTTTATATTGAAAAAAATAAATTTCACTAATGATATGCAGGACTCAGCCCTTCCTCACATTTATCAAATCTGTACAGCAGATTTAAATTCCACTACATAGTTCTGTTCCCTAAATTCATTCTTTGGTTTTACAGCCAACCACTGGTTTCCTCCTCAGAGATGCTTTCCCCTCCAGCTCTCTGCCTAGCTTCATCCCCCTTTCTCTTCCTTATTATTCTGGTCCTCTTCTCTCTTCTTCTTAAACCTTAGGCTCGTTTTTATCCCATAAATGGCATAAAGTATATTTTAAGTAATACTAGCCACTCTTTTTAGTTCTTGTGATTATGCTAAAGAAATACTTTAAAAAATATTTCATACAATGCAAAAAATAATTCTACATGTACAGTGACACCTCATTTTTATCACCAATTTATTTTTTCACTAAAAAGTGAGAATCTAGTGTGCATTAGTGGACCATAGCATTTTGTTTTGCCATTAATACTTTGTTTTAAGTCTGGATTACTTAGATGTCATCTCTTTAGAGAACCTTCCCTGACCAACCTATCTAAAATAAATGGCTTCTTCCCACTACTTAGTACTCTCTATTCTTAAATCATTTTCTTCATGGTACTTAACACATCATGGTATTACCCTATCTGTATATTGTTTGATTCTCTCACTAGAATATAATCTCCCTGAGGGCAGAGATTTTGCATGTGTTGTTCACTGGCTGATGGATTAGATGCAGGGGACAAACAAGACCACTCCTAGACTTGAGCTTGAGCAAAATAGATGAGGTGATTGAATTATTATGAATTATTGACACAGGGAAGATGGAAATCCCAGCAAGTTTGGCTAAGAGAATGAAGAAATTCTATGCTGGAAAAGGAGCCCTGCTGGCACAATGGTTAAGCACTTGGTTGCTAATCAAAAGGTCACAGACCAAATCCACCAGCTGCTCCTTGGAAACCTTATGCGGCAGTTCTACTCTGTCCCATAGGGTTGCTATGTGTCGGAATTGACTCCATGGCAATGTTTTTTTTTTGTTGTTCACTGGTATATACCTCAAAATAGAACAAAGCCTGGTACATGTGAGTGCTATATCTACACACTAAACCTTGTTATCTCTCAAGGCTCTATTCTCAATCAGCTTCCTATTTCATCCTGGCAGCCTCACCCACTAAAATGACATCAACTCTGTTGATGACTTACATAAATTTATATCCTAGCTTATTTCCATGCCTGTAGCCCCTAATTCAAAGTTCCACAGTAAGATTTCAACTTCCTATGTACCTATCTATCTCAATGTCCTACACAATTTCAAATTCAAGAGGACCAAAACTAAACTAAGCAACATCATGATAAATGGAGAAAATATTGAACTTGTCAAGGACTTTATTTTACTTGGATCCACAATCAATGCCTACGAAAGCTGCAGTCGAGAAATCAAACGATGTATTATTGCATTGGGCAAATCTGCTACAAAATATCTCTAAAGTGTTAAAAAGCAAAGATGTCACTTTGAGGACCAAAGTGCACCTGACCCAAGCCATGGCATTTTCACTTGCCTTATATGCATGCGAAAGCTGGACAATGAATAAGGAAGTTTGAAGAATTGATGCATTTAAATCATGGTGTTGATGAAGAATATCAAATATACCAAGGACTGCCAGAAGAACAAACAAATCTGTCTTGGAAGAAGTACAGCCAGAGTGCTCTTTAGAAGTGATGATGGCAAGACTTCATCTCACGTACTTTGGACGTGTTATTAGGAGGGACCAGTCCCTGGAGAAAGACACCATGCTTGATAAAGTAGAGGGTCAGAAAAAAAGGGAAAGACCCTCAATGAGATGGAATGACACAATGGCTGCAACAATGGGCTCAAACCTAACAATGACCGTGAGGATGGCACAGGACTGGGCAGCGTTTCATTCTGTTATACATAGCGTTGGAACTGACTCGATGGCACTTAACAACAGCAACAACAAACTAAACTCATTTTTCTCATGGTATACCCCCAAATGTTTTTCCTCCAGTCTTCCCTGTTACAGCAAGTATCACCATATTGCAAGTTTCTTATGCAGCGTATCTCAGAGTTTTACTAAATTTCTCTTTCGATTCACCAGTTTATCACCATACTCTATAGATTCCATTTTATAGACATCTTTCAAATCCATCCTCTCTTTTTCATTCCTACTTCCACTAACTATCTGCAGACCTTAGTCATCTCTAACATGGACTTTGGTAAGAGTCTCCTAAATAGTGTCTCAGTATTTATCTCTCTTGACTAAAATTTGCTCCTGATGGTTCTATGAAAGTCTCAGTCCTATGAAAATATCCTATTTGCTTAAATTTCCAACCTCTCTTCATTATCAGGGCCCTGGTGGCTCAATGGTTAAGAGCTCGGCTGCTAATCAAAAGGTCGGTAGTTCGAATCTACCAGCCACTCCTTGGAAACCCTATGGGGCAGTTCTGCTCTGTCCTACAGGGTTGTTATGAGTCAGAATTGACTCAATGGCAAAGGACTTTTTTTCGAGTTTTTCTTCCTTATCAATAGTATAACATTAAAAAAAAGTTTACTGTTCAAACAATTCTTAACATTCAAAAATTTTTTAAGATAAAAAAATCCTTAGCATTTATCAGGGGACGTCTAGGTCAATTCACATGACAAAGTTTATAAAGAAAACGTTCTGCTTCCCACTTTCTTGAGTGGCGTCTGGGGTCTTAAAAACTAGCCAGTGGCCATCTAAGATGCATCAATTGGTCCCAACCCACCTGGAGCAAAGGAGAATGAAGAACACCAAAGACACAAAGAAAACATTAGCCCAAGAGACAGAATGGGCCACAAAAATAAGAGACTCCATCGGCCTGAGACCAGAAGAACTAGATGGAGCTTGGCTACCACCAATGACTGCCCTGAAAGGGAACACAACAGAGAAAAGTGGCGTGCAGAACTCAAATTCTAGTAAAAAGTCCAGATTTAATGGTTTGACTGAGACTGGAGGGACCTTGGAAGACGGGGTACCCGGACTTTCTGTTAGACCAAAACTGAAACCATTCCCGAGGCCAACTCTTCAGACAAAGATGGGACATAAAATGATACTCATGAAGAATGTGCTTCTTGGCTCAAGTAGATATATGAAACAGAATGGGAAGTTCCTGTCTGGAGGTGAGATGAGATGTGGAGAGGGTCAGGCGCTAGCTGAATGGACACGGGAAATCTGGGATGGAAAGGAGGAGTTTGCTGTCACAGTATAGGTAGGACAATTGGGGTCACATAACAATGTGTGTATAAGTTTTTGTATGAGAAACTAACTTGAATTGTAAACTTTTATTTAAAGCTCAATAAAAAAAAATTCTTAGCATTTAAATTTTTTCATTCAATAATGCTTGCTTATGTTTTTAGTCTCTTTTTTTTTCATGCCTCTTAGCTTTCTTGTGGGTCCTTTCTTATGGTTTGCACTTGACTACTAGCCTAAAGGTTGGCTGTTTGAACCCACCTACAGTGGTGCTGCAGATGAAAGGTCTGGCAATCTGTCTCCATAAAGATTACAGCCAAGAAAATGCTACGGAGCAGTTCTACTCTGTAACACATGGGGTCACCATGAGTAGGAACTGACTCAATGGCAACAGGTTTGGTTTTGGTTAGCTTTCTTATCCTGCACACCCACCCTATCCTGTTTATACTCTAGTCATACTGGAACACTTGATAGTCCATGAACACACCTTGTGCCTTGTTAATTTTTTCTGAAAATGAGGAGTCTGCTTGACATTCCCTGTTCATATCCCTTTTCCCCCATGTCTCCCTGCCCCTGCCCTGTTGTTACCTATTGTTAGCCTGACAAACTTATCATCTCCCAAGGTGTGATACCCAGCTCCAATGTCACCACCACTCTGCAGTGTTTATTAATTCATTCAGGAAATTATTTCTTCCCTTTTCTGTATTTTCACATCTTTTGTTCTTGCTTTTATGTGCTCATGTTCTTTTTTTTAATTGTATTGTGTTTGCTTGTCTTTATAGATTGTAAGCTTCTTAAAGACAAGTCTAAATTTCATTCTATCCTCAGCTCCTGTTACAGCTTGACATTTTCAACGACTATTTGCTGAATTTAATTAGGTTCACTTACACTACTCAAGTTCATAAGCTGAATTCTGGTCCTGTCTCTTGAGCTCCTTCTATGGGACCATCCTGCAGGCCTCTCATGCTGACCAGGGCCACAACTATGCTACATGGTTATATAACAACTTCGCAGGTTATACCTGGATACCCTCAGGCCTTAACAGTCCGTTAGTTTGAATGAAGTGATGCTAGAATTTCTGTACAATTTTTCCTGCCTATTATCCTTATCTATGCAACTGACACACTTTATCCGTCTGTAGCAGTTACTCCCTGGCTTTTTTTTGTGTCTGTAATCCCTGGGGTGTCTTATATATGTTCACAAACAAGTCTTCTCATTTATTTATGCCAACTTGTTGATTATTTAGCTCACAGATCACTTGAAAGTAGTGTTTTACTGTTGCTGTTATTGGGTGAGCTCCATAAGAATGGATGCCTCCCTGGGCTTCCAAAGATAAAATGCATTCCATGAGCCAATTACATATATTTCTGTTAGTCTGCACTGTACCAGAGTTCAGGTAAAGAATTAATTGACTTAAAATTATTTTTCAAAATTTTATTTATTTTGTTGTTGTTGTTGAGAATATACACAGCAAAATATACACCAATTCAACAGTTTCTACATGTACCATTTAGTGACATTGATTACATTCTTTGAGTTGTAAAATTATTTTCATCCTCCTTTTCTGAGTTGTTCTTCCTCCATTAACAAATTCACTGCCCTCTGAGGTTCGTATCTAATCTTTCAAATTGCTATGGTCAGTTTGATCCCATATAGACAGTTCTTAAAGAGTATAATGTTCAAGGCAAACATTTTTACTAGTTAAGCTAAACTATTGTTTGGTTTTCTGAACACTTCGGGGGATATTTCTGGTTTAAGGTTTAAAGATTATCTCAGAGCAATAATTTCAGGGATTCATCCAACCTTCATGGCTCCAGGAAGTCTGGAGGCCATGAGAGTTTGAAATGCTCTTATGTATTTTCCCTCTGTTTATCAAGAGTCTTCTATAGAACATTTGATCAAAACGTTCAGTAATGGTAGCCGGGCACCATCCATTTCTGATCTCTTGGCAAACAGGCAGTTGTTCATGGAGGTAATTACCAACTGTCATGGATTGAATTATCTCCCCCCAAAAATGTGTGTGTCAATTTGCCTGGACCATGATTCCTAGTGTTGTGTGGTTGTCCTCCATTTTGTGGTTGTAATTTTATGTTAAAGAGGATTAGGGTGGGATTGTATAATACCCTTACTAAGGTCACATCCCTGATCCAATGTAAAGGGAGTTTCCCTAGGGTGTGGCCTGAACTACCTTTTATCTTACAAAAAATAAAAGAAAAGGGAAGCAAGCAGATAATGGGGGAGCTCATACCACCAAGAAAGCAGTGCTGGGAGCAGAGTGTGTCCTTCGGACCCGGGGTTCCTGTGCAGAGAAGCTCCTAGTCCAGGGGAAGATTGATGACAGGGACCTTCTTCCGGAGCCAACCGAGAGAGAAAGCCTTCCCCTGGAGATGACACCCTGAATTTGGACTTCTAGCTTACTAGACTGTGAGAAAATAGATTTCTCTTGTTTAAAGCCATCCACTTGTGGTATTTCTGCTATAGCAGCACTAGATGACTAAGACACCAACATGTTCCATATCCTCCTATTTTGATGGTCCTTTTTCCTCTGTTACTCCAGGTGAACAGAGACCAATTGTTGTGCCTTGGATGGCCACTTGCAAGCTTTTAAGACCCCAGGTACTGCTCAGTGAACTAGGAGGTAGAACAGAAAGAAGCACTAAACATGTTATTAGGCCAATTAACTGGGATGTCCCATGAAACCATGACCCTAAACTTTCAAACCAAGAAACCAAATCCCATGAGCTTTTTGTTGTACATAAGCAGCCTCAGCAGCTACTCTTTTTTTTCTTTTTGTCATTGGTTGAAATATATCACACAACTGTTGGCCAATTCAACTTTTTACAAGTGTACTACTTATTGACAGCAATTACAATAATTGGCTGTGCAACGCTATCATTAATCAGTGCTATATTTCCATCACTGTTAATCATATAATATTTGTTCTTTTGTGATGTGACTTATTTCACTTAGCATTATGTCTTCCAGCTCCATCCATAGTGTAGCATGTGTCAAGATTTCATTTCTCCTACCGGCTGAGTGATATTCCATTGTATGTATGTACTATATTTTGTTTATCCATTCATCTGTTGATGAGCATTTATATCGTTTCTAGCTTTTGGCTATTGTGAATAGTGCTGCAGTGAACATTGGTGTACAAGTCTCTGTTTGAGTCTCTGCTTTCAAGTTTTTTGGGTATATTCCTAGGAGTGGAATTACCGGATCATATGAGAGTTCTATTTTTAGTTTTTTGAGAAACTGCCACAGTTTTTCCACAACAGCTGTACCATTTTGCGTTCCTAGCAGCAAAGGGTAAAAGTTTCAATTTCCCCACATCCTTGCCAACATTTGTTATTTTCTGTTTTTTTATTTTTTTAAATCTTAGCCATCCTGCATAAATGCACTGCTGTCTAGTCAATTCCAACTCATAGCAACTGTCCCATAGAGGTTCCAAGGAGCAGTTGGTAGATTCAAACTGCTGACCTTTTGGTTAGCAGTCAAGCTTTTAACCACTGCACCACCAGGGCTCCTAGCCATCCTAGTGGGAGTGAAATGGTATCTCATGGTGGTTTTGATTTGCATCTCTCTAATGGCTAATGACGCTGAGCATCATTTCATGTGTTTTGTGAACATTCGAATGTCCTCTTTAGTGGATTTAAAATTATTAAGACATGTAAAATATTAAATTGTTAATTTGTTACCATTACTTTTCAAAACAAGATAAGTCTGTATAAATTATGATGAGCTAATTATCCTACAATACCATTTAAAATATATTGTCATTAGAACTTTTAAGATAAAAAGATTATTTGAGCTCTAAAAGACAAGCATGCTTTCTTGTAATGTTGGTGACACATTTAAAACAAAATCCTGGGGTGGATGGGTAGTAGGACAGACTCAGATTACATTATGATTCCCATTTTTGTCTACCACTAGCTGACAATTAATATTCTCCTTTCTGGAATGCTTACCTAATCAGGCAGATAGATATGAATCAGGGTCCTGTTAGCATTTTTTTTTTTTCCTTTCTGGAAGCATTAAGCCTAAAAGGAGGTAGCTTCTTATTATATCCCAGTATTTCCAATCTGATACCGAACATGATCAGTGAAGGAAATAAAGTTAAGGCATCAGAAGTGTCTTTTCCCTGTATCTTAAATAGATGTTATTTTCAAAGAACTTAAGAAGGTGATAGCTCTCTAGTTTAATTGATGTATGAAGTGGGTTCTGAATCCCTGAACTGGTTAATTTTCATTTCTGTCCTCCAATTTTACTTTTCAGTGGAAGAATCGTGGCACATAATATGGCCACATAGTATTCCCTTCTAGGCTTTCCCCAGATGATGAAGAAGAGTCAATGACTCACCTGATCCTATGCTGTGATATAGATAATACACATTGCCTTGTGGTCTAAACATTGATGTACAGAGCTATAATTACATCTGAGTGGTGGGCAGACCAGTTGTCTTTGTCTTTAATCTCTCTTGTTGTATTGCTGTGAAGTGCTGTCACAATGAGTGATAGAGTGGTTGAAGCTGTAAATTCAAGAGAATGATTCAGTTATACAAGCTGAAATAGTATCTGGTAGGGCTAGCCTTATGCATAAGTGGAGTAGAAGGCCACCCACATGTGAGTGATTTCAGGGTATAAAGAAAAATAGCCTCACTGCACTCCAAATTTTTTCTTTTTTTTTACTCCCTGGAGGATAGCCCAAATTATACAGATGAAACTATAATCCTTTAGTTCAAGCCTTAGTAAAGATTTAGACAACTTACTTGGGTACCATGGTAAGACAAGAATGACTGTGAAGCAGATTTTGAGACAATGAAGAATGCAAATGCACCAGACACCTGTGGCTGAGAAAATGGAGTCACCACCAGAGCACGTGGAAAAGGCCACAGAAGAAAATAAATTTGCATGTGTCACAATTTTGTCTTGGATTAACCCTATATTCTTCATCCAAGTGGCAGGTTGCTCTATGAGTTGGCTGACTGTATTCATTTGCGGTTTTTACGTTGTTGCTTTCTTTAAATTGTATAGCATGTAACTAACAGAAAAACCATTGGAAAATTTACCTAAATTCAATTTAGTCTCTTGTTATCAATTTATCTGTTTTGGTCATGTTCTTCATTGCGGGGGAGTCCTCCTAATGGTAGTTAAATGGTACGCCTTACTAACATTTGACAAAATTGCTACCTGGTTAGTTCTGGCTGTCTTTGCAAGGTTCGTGAAGATTACCATGACAGACCAAGGGTATAGGATCATGGAGTCATATGTATTTTAGAAGACAAATTAAATTCACTGAACTTCTTCTCAAGACTGATTCCATCAGAGAGGCAGCTTGAACAGGTAAACTAGACTAAAGGTTGGGAGACGTATGTTCTATTTCCAGGTGTACAATTTCTATTTCTATATTTAATCTGTTCTACTTCATTTGAAAATGGAAATAATATCTGTGACTCCTCTACTCACAGTAATATTATAATAATCAATTAGATTTTATAAAGTTTACATAAAGCAGGAATGGGACTTCCAGAATGGTAAATTAAGGAGCTTAACAGACTCTCTTCCTACCAAAACAACAATTTAACTAGTGAAAATTATTAAAAAAAACCCAACAAACAAAGAATCATTTAAATTGTTTGTAAATTGTTCTAAAGATACACAGAAAATGAGAAATATTTATTCAAGAAAATCTACTAAATCTCAGTAAGATCAGAATGGATCTGTGGTATTTGATCCATGATTTGATCCCTAATGCCCACCTTCTTACCATATCTCCGTGTTATGGAAGATTTCCCTAACTGTACAGCCAAGAAAATAGGGGATCCTTCTACCTCCGGATTCCAGTCTGGGTCTACAGTTTCACCCCTGCAAGAGCAGCCTGTTAGCGTGCATACTTCCCAGACCAGTGTTTCGGAGGCTTTACTAGATAGGTGCAGTAAGAGGACTGGATCTCCCTTCCCCCACTGAGCCCCTGCTTGTAGGACAGAAGCTCATCTCCAACATGAACTTACGAAAATGCAAGAGACCTAAATTAGCTGAAACACTTTTGAAAAAGAAGAACAAAGTTCAAGGACTCACATTTCCTGATATCAAATTTACCACAGAACTACAGTAATCAAGGCAGTGTTGTACTGGCATGACGATAGACATATAGATCAATTGGATAGAATTAAGAGGCCAGAAATTAGCCCTTATATTTATGGTCAACTGATTTTCGACAAGGGTGGTATGACAATTCAACAGGGAAAACAATAATCTTTCAGCAAATAGTGCTGGGAAACTGGATATCTACATATGAAATAATGAAGGTGAACTCCTATCTCACACCTTACACAAAAATTAATGCAAAATGAATCTTAGACCTAAATGTAAGTCTTAACACTACAAATTTCTTAGAAGAAAATAAGGGAGTAAATATTTGTGACCTTTAATTAGGCCATTGTTTCTTAAATACGACACCAAAAGCTCAGGTGACAAAAGAAAAAAAAAACATAAATTGAACTACATCAAAATTTAAAACTCTTGTGCTACAAATGAAGCCATCAAAGAAAGTGAAAAAAGACATTCTACAGAATGGGAGAAAGTATTTGAAAATGATATATACGATGAGAAACTTATATCCAGAATAAATAAAACTCCTAAAAATCAATAATAAATAGACTCAATAACCCAATTAAAAAATGAACATAGGATCTGAATAGCCTTTCTCCAAAGAAAAGATACAAAAGGGCTATAAGCACATGAAAAAATGCTCAAGATCATTAGTCATTAAGAAAATGCAAATCAAAACCACGATAAGATACCACTTCCTATTCAATAAATGGCTATCATCAAAAAGATAGAAAATAACAAGTATTGATGAGGACGTGGAGATATTAGAACCCTCACACCTTGCTGGAGGGAATGTAAAGACAGTCACTTTGGAAAACAGTCTGGCAGTTCTTCAGAATACTAAGCATAGAGTTCCCATATGACACAGATATATGGGAACTCTATGCTTAACATTTTAAAAATCTACCCAGGATGAGTGAAAACATATGTCCACCCCAAAATCTGTACATAAATGTTCATAGCAGCATTACTCATAATAACCAAAAAGTGGAGACAACCCAAATGTCCATCCACTGATGAATGGAGAAATAAAATGAGGTATATCTATACAATGGAATATTATTCAACAATAAAAAGAAACAAGGTAGTAGTATATGCTACAACATGGGTAAACCTTGAAAACATTATACTAAGTAAAAGAAAGCAGTTACAAAAGACAACATATTGTATGATTTCATTTATATGAAATGTCAAGAATAGGAGAGTCTATAGAGAAAAGAAAGATTTCTGTTTGTCCAGGGTTGCCAGGTCGGGGGCGGGGGAGGGGCAGAGTGGGGAGGAATGAGGAGAGACTGCTAATGGGTATGGTTTTTAAAATATTTTTATTTTGTTGTTGTTAAAAATATACACAGCAAAACATCCACCAATTTAACAGTTTCTACCTGTACCATTTAGTGACACTGATTACATTTTTTGAGTTGAACAAACATTTTCATTCTCCTTTTCTTAGTTGTTCCTTCCCCGTTAACAAACTCACTGCCCCTTAAGGTTCCTATCTAATCTTTTGAGTTGCTGTTATCAATTTGATCCCATATATAGATTTTTCTTACAAAAGCATAATGTGTTTTTTATGAGGGACAAAAATTAGATTGTGATGATGTTTGCATAACCCTATGAATATAGTAAAAAACATTGAATTTTACCCTTTAAATGGACAAATTGTATCGTTTGTTAATTATATCTCAAGAAAACTTAAAAAAAGTAACAATGTTGACATTTTAAAAAGTTTTATACAAAGCACTTAAGCCTTTAATATGTACTTTATGAGAATTTTATCTTATCCATAAAGAGAAAAGGTAAAGCCATTTTTCTTTCAAAAACTATTTTTAATGTCTTCTTGAAAAATTTAAGTATTAAATTAATGAACTTAAAGAAGTTAATTTAAAATCTAACAGGTTTTCTCCTCAACATATTTCATATTTTAAGAGGTAGTAAGTCCATGATAAGTGTATGGAAGAAAAAGGAATCCATTTTTTATTATAAAGAAATTTTTAAAAAGCATCTATATCTGTGCCACTTGGTAGAAAACAGATTTTGTTACCTATGAATGGCATTTTAGTGAACAGACTTCCTAAACTTTTTTTGAGAAGATAAGTAATTTTCATCCTGTAAGCAGCTTTATAGTTTTCAATTCCAAGGTTATATTTTCAGAAAAGCTCGTATCAATTAAACAGTTAAAAAATATAAATTATAACTCTGATATAATATGATGTTTGTTGTTATTGAAATATGTTGAATTTACAAAGTTAAATGAATGTCTTAACTCTCATTTCCTTTTAAGATGTTATACCCATACTTCTGTTACTACTGCCAGTTGGAAGCATATGGAAAATAAACTCGACAAACAGGTTCTACCTAAGCAAGGCCCAATTAAAGATTTAAAGATTATGTGCATGATCTAGTTGATTATATCTTTAATAAAAATATAGCAATTAAAATAGTGATACAAATAGATTAAATGCTAATTAAATGTCAGCAATAAGATAAAATAGAATTTGAACAAAGATGACAAGAAATAAACTATCTTCAATCTCCAAATAGTTTTTAATGATTACTGCTTAAGTCAGTCTAACTCTGATGGCTCCTCAGTCTGATTAGAACTCCCATTGAAATTTGGCTATTGAAAAGAAGTTTCACTTTTAGGCCTGTTTAAAGTTCTGCTTGCCTGATTCTGCTGCATCCTCCTGGTCAAGGCAGTCTTTAGAGCAGTGGTTGATGAACTTTCTCTGTAAAGGGCCAGATAGTAAATATTTTTGGTTTTGTGAGGCATAAGGTCTTTGTCACAACTACCATAACTCTGTCACTGCAGTGCTAAAGCAGACATAGACAACACGTAAATGAATAGCCATGGCTGTGTTCCAGAAAATTTTATTTAAAAAAATGGGCCAGTGGGCCATAGTTTGCCAATCCCTGCTTTAAAGTCTAATTTGTCTTGTGGTCATAAACTTCTCCCTGTCTTAAATTGCTCTTGGATAGAATATATATCTGTCAGGAGGATGGCTAATTTCTTGAATATGGAACAGAGGGTGGCCTCGTGATGATGTTCATCCAATTAGGAAAGCTAGAACCCTCATTATTCAGAAACAAATATTTATTTGGAATTCTTTAAGGATAAGGGGCTTTGTTATGCCAGGATTTTGGCTTTAGAACTTTTACTACTCTGTTCTTCAAAGCCAAGTTCTTTAACAAAAAAAAAAAAAAAAAAATCACCATTTATAATATCTTTTTTACTTTTAAGCAGAATGTTTGAGTTTGTATTTATAATTTTAATCTTTAAAAAGTTAGTTTACTCTTATGTTACCAGGTTTAGCAAATAATAAACAGAATTTCAAGTTAAATTTGAATTTCAGATAAACAAAAAATAATTTTTTATTATAAGTATGTTCCATGCAATGTTTGGGACACACATATTAAAAAACTTTACCTGAAGTTCGAATTTAACTGATCATCATGTATTTTATAAAGCAACCCTAGTTTACGCTCCATCTTAACAATTTTTTAAAAATTCAGAAAATAAGCTTTGTTAACTTTTTGCTTTTCCCGGAATTAATAGTTGTTTAATTTTGTCATTTACTTCATTTTTTTTAAGTTGTTGTTTGTTAGGTACCATCAAGTTGGTTCTGACTCATAGGGACCCTATGTACAACAGAATGAAACACTGCCCAGTCCTGTGCTATCCTCACTATCATTGCTATGCTTGAGCCCATGGTTGCAGTCACTGTGTCAATTTATCTCCTTGAGGGTCTTCCTCTCTTTCACTGACCCTTTACTTTACCAAAGCACGATGTCCTTCTCCAGGAAACAGTCCCTCCTGATAACATGTCCAAAGTATGTGAAATTTAGTCTCAGCATTCTAGCTTCTAAGAAGCATTCTGGCTGTACTTCTTCCAAGACAGATTAGTTCATTCTTCTGCAAGTCCAAGGTCTATTCAATATTCTTTGCCAACACCATAATTTAATGGATGTTTGCAGCTGTTTCTTCTCATTTTGAGTCGTGCTACATCAGCAAATGAAGTTCCTGAAAGATTACCTGCATCCCCGTCATTAAGGTCAACTCTACTTTGAGGAGGCTGTTCTTCCCCAGTTGTAGTTTGAGTGCCTTCCAACCTGAGGGGCTCATCTTCCGGCACTATGTCAGACAATGTTCCATTGCTATTCATAACGTTTTCACTGGGCAATTTTTTCAGAAGTAGACCACCAGGTCCTTCTTCCTCGTCTGTCTTAGTCTGGAAGCTCAGCCAAAACTTGTCCACCATGGGTGACTCTGCTGGTGTTTGAAATACCGGTAGCATAGCTTCCAGCATCACAGCAACATGCAAGACACCACAGTATGACAAACTGACAGCATTAATTATTGCTAATTAATGTCCACTCTGTTTATAGAGACCTATTCTAAATTTCTGTAAACACGGTAGATATTTTACTGGTTTTATTTGTTTCTTGGAGACACACTTCTTGGGCCTCTGTCCTCTCATTTCAATCAGGCGTGGTTGTTCCCTATGTCTGCTGTGCAGATTCATCCTATCCCTTCCCTTAACCATCAACTTGAAAATTCCTTGTGCCTTATGTGCTCTATTCCTTAGTTCTTGGATCATTTTGATTTATTCCAAAATTTTACTTAGGATATTTTGTGTACGAGCTTCCTGTGAGACATATACATGGAGATGTGTGGTAAATAGCTAGCTATATATTAGTTATGAGCTTTGAAGAAAGGTTTGTGCTGCAGGTAAACATTTGTTGGTCATCAATGTATCATATATGTAGAGGTCATGGGTGTGTGTGTGATCACATAGGAAGAGTATGTGGGATAAAAAGAGATTCTGAACGGAGAATGAAATCTAAATTCACCCTGACCATTAATGAACTGGAGGTCAAAGAAAATTCTGTGACTTAGGCTGAGATGAACCAGCCAGTAATATAAGTGCGAAATCCAGGAATGTGTGGGCCAAAGAAGTCAAGGAGAAGAAAGTGACCACCTGTATAAAGATGCCATTAGATGATGAAAGAAGAGAACAGACAGAAATCCATTGCATTTAGCATCATGTTATTGCTGAACATGATAAAAGTATTTTAGGTGGAATTATGAGGGATAATTTTAGTGGTTAGGAGTTATAAAATAGGGAAGAATCATGATCATGTTTAAATGCTAATGGGAAGGAATTAATAAAAGGGAGAGTTTGGTAATATGAGAAGAGTGAATAAATCAATAGCATGAAGGAAAAAAAAAGATGATTAAAGATACTGGCAGCTTTGTAGGTTTTGTGGTTGGAGTTCAAGGAATTCACTTCTAATTACTCCTATATTCTTTTTTAAAAAATAAAGCAAGCATGAGTGAAGTTGAAGTTTCAGGATAATGGAGAACTTTGTGAAGAATGAGAGAGTGAGTTAAGAAGAGCTAATAGTATTTCCAGGAAATATAAGAGGACTCAGTTGATGTTGGTGAGCATATACTGGAATTTATCTACTCTGTTGTAAGATACTGTATAAGGTGAAGTTACAGGGAAGTCAGACATTTCTGTCCATCCAAAGCAAAGGTTTGTTGGGTGTAGGAAAGAAAAGGATAATGGAATAAGGGCATCCAGGATACTGATAAAAAGATTGCAAAATCTTTAGATGGAGGATCAAAAACTATGGGATAAGTAGTCATTATGACATAGAGGGATGAAATAGAAGGATCAGTATCAGAATCTTGATGAGGCTAAAGAATTGGTACAATGGGGAAGACTAAGTGAGTGAGCTGAGAGGACAAGAGTTCAGAAAGTGAGATGAGTGAATCCAGTACTTCAGAGGAGAAACTGATCCAGGTGCTGAAAATAGTCAGGTATGCATATGGAATGTGTGGATGAAATGGTGTGAAGGAGATCATTGTAGCTGAGATGGTGAAATAGCTGATCGAATAGGTTATTGGTTTGATCATCTACATCAACATTACAAGCCTCCAAAATGATTGCAGTCTATGTGAGAGAAGAAGTGCCAGGGCTTGATATAGTCAGATCCTGAAATGAGTAATGGTCTATGAGAAGGAGAGAAGAGATGACCTACCTGGCATTCAGATTCTGAGACATATATGAATGAATAAATGAACACACTTCTCTTGAAAATGTTGGCTAAGAGGTGTTGTTACTCAGCAGTATATTAGTCAGGATAGGGTAGGTTATGCTGCCAAACAAAAATAAAACAATAAAACAAAAACAAAAAAACACTATCTAGGTCTCAGAGGTTTACATCACAAAAATTTCACACAGAAAAGTCACTGCCAGGTTGAGTAACTCTCCAGGACAGTTGTCCTCCATGAAACGGTTCAGCATTTCTGTGCACTTTCATGTTGTGTCTCCTTCATGTCAAAATAATCTTTCACAAGCACTGCAGCAAAGGAAAAGAGCATAGACAATCACATATCGGCTTTGAGATACTTCTATTCCACAGTGATACTTGTTACTTCCACTTACATTTCATTGGGCCAAGAAAGTTACGTGGTCATACTTAATTTCAAGGGTGTACTCATGCATATACAATTAAAAAGGGGAAGAAAATAAGAAATATTCATGAGAATTAGTAATGCCTACTACAAGTGGTAAATAAAATTTCAGTTAAAATTATTAATTAAAAAAAACTATAAAGGAGGTGAAGGATGTTGGAAAGGTAGTTAATCATGGAATGAGAGTTCCAGGGTTCATAGTAGATGGGATTGGAGAGGAGTAGTGAAAGGCCAAGTCATAGAGACAAGCGTCTGTGAGAATTAAAATTACTGTATGGGGGATATACATGTCCGGAGGGGCTTATATTAAAGTTTTGCCTGAGGAATATATGCATTGAAAGCATAAGGGAACGGTACATCAGTTTGCCAAAGTAAAATGTACTGGAAGTCTTCAGGCTTCTCAATTTGTGCAATGGTGTAGGTGTCAGGAGCTGATAGGGATGGACAGATCCGTCGGAAATGTTGTAATGGATAAGAGTTGGGGTGGGAATTCAAGAAGTTTTCAGTATGGTTCACAGGAGCGATACAACTATAGCTCAGCAATAGGTTCTTCTGAATTTTTTCCCTATGTATTTATTGTATTTATTTCTTTTCTGCATTTTCTAATTCACTTCTGGATAAATATTTTTAAACATATTAACACCCTCTTACTTGAACTTTATTAGTTTCAAGTTCTCGCTTTCATTTTCTTTGTTCCTATTTCTACCTTAACTTTTCTCTTTTATCTTCTAAAGGAAGTCCTCGACTTACGATGGGGCTCTGTTCTGACGACTTCATTGTGAGTCAGTTCTGACGTAAGTTGAATACCTATTTTTTTTTTTTAGTTTTCATTATTATTATCTTTTATTATCAGTATCTTTATAAATAATAACATTGAACATCTGCAAGTGATCTGAGAATTATGTGCTGCAACATCGTATGGAGCACATATTACTAATGATAAAATGTAACAAAACAAACAAAAAAAAAACAGACAGTTGTAAGTGTGATTTGTCCTAACTTGAATACATCGTAAGTCAGGGACTAGCTGTATTTTGATCTTTCATTTCTTGGGTTTCCTTATGTCACTTGGTCCTGCTTCCTAGAAGAATTGATTTTCTCCCCTTCATAATGACCCTGGTGAAGTTTCATTTCTTGAATTCATGAATAGTGAGGTATGTTGGTAAGTCTCACTTTGAGAAGATAGACAGATGTATGTAAATGAAAAGAGTTGAATCATGTAGGATGGCTAAATACTAAGGAATTAGAATAGAGGATGTTATTCTTTTTCCAATCAATATATCCTCAACTGTAAACTCTTTAGTTTGAATGAAATACATTTCATTGGAAGTTTACATTTTAAGAAAAGTAATGTGGCAGTTATAAGGGTCATATGATCACCATATTGTCATCTAAGCCCTTGAGAACCGACATTGCCCTAAAATTCCAAAGATAATTGTATATGGTCCACCCCACACTTAGTTTAGTGTGTTAGAATTTCTAAAGTGATTTTGAACTGTGACAACGTGTCATTTTGAGACTGTCACACTGTTAAGTATTAAAATATAGAGTAGTGAAAATCAAATGGTTTCTAAACTATACAAATTTTCAATATGCCTTGATCAAAAATAGTGTTTTTTAAAAGCCATTAGAATAATGGAGGCAAATGACTTGTGACACTAATTTTTTTCTATATCCACTTTGGTCCACTACTCTGTAACCCATATCAGTCACCCTAAAGGTTCAACACGTTAAAGAGACATGCTGATTGGGGATGACATTATGGTTAGCAGTGAACAGAGAAGCTGAGAAGTTAGTAAAGTACCTAAAAGAAATACATAAATGTTTCCCACCCAGGAGACTGAAGTCTGTGTGTTCAGAAAATTTTCTAAATTGCAAGAGAAAACATGGTGGAAACAAAATTAAGAGACAGAAAGAGTTTAGTTGTTTTTTAGATTTGAAACCAACTCATACAACTGCCAAATGAGAACAATTAGAATTTACATCTGGTATCTTGCCCCTTGGTACCACATAAATTGGTGAGAGGCTCCTGTACAGAGGTCAGATAGTGCATAATGAGTCTACATAAACTTTGACCTAATTATCTTGTAACTTTTTGGAAACTCTGGTGGTGTAGTGGTTAAGAGCTATGGCTGCTAACCAAAAGATTGGCAGTTCGAATCCACCAGCTGCTCCTTGGAAACCAGATGGGGCAGTTCTACTCTGTCCTATAGGATTGCTCTGAGTTAGAATCGACTCGATGGCAATGGGTTTGTTTTTTTTTGTTTTTTTTTAAGAATTCAGTTCTAGCTCTGCCAGTGACCAGTTAGGGGACCTACTGGATCTTCACATACCTCACCAGGGAGCCATGAGGTTACAGCTATGGCCGTTTCATCAACGGAGACCTGGTGGCACAGTGGTTAAGAGCTTGGCTGCTAACCAAAAGGTTGGCAGTTCCAGTCCACCAACCACTCCCTGGAAACTCTATGGGGCAGTTCTACTCTCTCTTGTAGGGTTGCAATGAGTTGGAATCCATTTGATGGCAACGGTTTTGGTTTGGTTTTGGTTCTGTCAACACACTTGTGATTCTACCACTTGTGAAATGGACCCAGAACTGGTCTTCCCACTAGCCAGAATGATTTGTAAACATTTCTGATAGTTTTCTTTCTGTTTCCCTTCTTCCTTACTTTTCTCTTCTTTAGCTTTTTATCTTACCTCTTTCTTCTTTTCTTAAACAAATATTTATTGAACAAGTACTCTGTGTTAGGTATTGTGGTAGCCTGAGGATACTGTATTTATTTTTGAAGAAAAAACAACAACAACACATTTTCTAGCACTTAAGACACCACGAAGAGTCCCTGTGTGGCACAAACGATTGGGCGTTTGACTACTGACCGAAAGGTGGGTGATTCGAACTCACCCAGAGGCACCTTGGAAGAAAGGCCTGGCTGTCTGCTTCCAAAAGGTCACAGTCTTGAAAATTCCATAGAGAACAGTTCTACTCTGCAACACATGGGGTTGCCATGAGTTGGAATTGACTCGTTGGCAACTGATATCGTTTTTGGTTTGGTTTATGACACCAGGAGCTTTTACTTACAAAGAGTTTATAAAGGTAGGTATTATCCTCATTTCTCTCTCTCTCTCTCACTCTCTTTCTCTTTCTCTCACACACACAGAAGCAGAAATAAAGGTAGAGCCATGCTGTGTCTACATGTAATCCTGTGTGATTTATGGGAGTATATTACGATAAGAGATTGTTGCTCAGTCTGCAAAGTAAAGAAAGTTATGTAGGTTTGGCTTCATGTTTGGTACTTAAAAAAAATGAGAAAGGATATCATTAATCATCCTGCCTTAATTTCAATAGTCATTAAAGATGCTATCTGAAGCGTCTGTCACAATTCCTAGGTGCATAGTGGGCCTGGTAACTATGCTTAAACATAATTACTCCGTGGTTTATAGCTATACACCATGTTGCTCTGACAGCTGCTGCAGTACTTTGGTCAAATATGTGGTTTTCGTGGTTATTTTTGGTGCTGGGAGGATTTGCCATGATGTGCATTACATTTGTCCTGGTAAACTTGCTTATTACTTGTAATCTTGTGTTTCTATGTTAAGTTCATTATGCCTAGAAGCTTCTTGGATTATTTATGGTAAATTCAAGACCCATAAATAGAAAGTGGGAGACATTGATGCCATAGTTTTAGTCTGGGATACTCTATTTGATTCTTAACACTGGCGTTTGTTTCTTTTTAAAAATTTTATCATGATACTCCTGTAAGGTATTCTGCCCAGAAACAGAATTTAAAGACAGTGTTTTGCATTGTTGTTTTAATGAACATGCTAGGCTCTAAGGAAAGTTGTTAATTTTCTTAATAAATTTCAGTATTAACACATAATTTGCAGACTTATTGGAAGTTCATATTAACTCTGCAAAACTGCACATGATTAATTGCACATCTTGTGCTCACTTTTGTGTATCTGGCCATATTCCTACATGGGTGTCTTCACGATTTTGGATATTGTCCTCTGCCTGCTGACTTGAAAAATGGAGGAGATGAAAAAGAACGGTGAGTTTCCTTTTGTTTCCCAGTGGTATACCAGACTCTGTCCCTCTCCATTGCTCTCTGGTCCTGCTTGAAGATCCCCGAGGACACACAGATTTGGAGGGGATATGCTTTTAGTGATTTCCCATGGTACGGAAGTGAGCCAGGAAGGAGAAATGTTTTCAGTGCAGGGCAATCCACGGCTTTGAGAACTTGTCAGCAAACCATTTGTGAATAATAATAATACTGATGATAACAGCATATCTAGAATGTTTATTATTTCTCATGCTTTCCAAGTATTAATTCATTTCACACACATAAGTGTGCACACACATGTGCACAGTCACACATGTGCATACACACATGCATGCACACACACATACGCATACACACACCTTATGACAAATGTAGTGTCTTGTTTCCTAGGGCTGCCATAATAAAATACCACAAACTGTGTGGCTTTAAACAAAAGAGACTTATTTTCTCACAGTTCTGGAGGCTAGAAGTCCAGCTCAGTCTTGCTGTGTTTATTCCTTCTGGGGACTTTGGGAGAACAACTGTTCTATTCCCTTTCTGGTTCTGTTTTGTTCTATTCTAGTTTCTGGCGGATGTCAGCAGCCCCTGGCATTCCTTTGCTGCTTATAGATGTATCTACCTCCGTTGTCACATTGTGTCTGTCTTTCACTTTATGTATGACCCTCTCTTGGTGTCTATTCTCTTTTTAAGACGCCACCCAGAATGGCTGAGGAATAGGGCCCTCTCTACCCCAGGACGACTTAACTGATAATATCTTAAAAGAAAAATCCTATTTCCTCAAAGAAGGTCACATTCACAAGTACAGGGGTTAGGGTTTCAACATATCTTTCTGGGGGACACCATTCAATCCATAACATGTAGTAGCATGATCTCCATGTTGCAGATGAAAGAATTGAGGCACTTGCAGTTTAAACAACTTGTCTGTAGGCATCCATGTTGTAAGTGGCTGCACAGGGATTTGAACATAGGCAACCAGGGAAAGTAGCAGCAGGACACACCATTCTCTGTTCCTTATTTCCTGCCTCCAGTTTACTTGTTCTACCATCAGCTTGCTTGGCCTCCGTCTAGTTTGTGAGCCAGTGCCTGATTTGCCTACTTTTCTTGTAGTGTGTTCTTTAGCCCCTTCCTTTATGTGTCATGTCATATTTCTAGGTGTGGCCTCAGAATTAGGGCTGCCACCAACCCATTTAGCACCTTTGTTTCATTTAGAAAAGATTCTCTTCCCTGAACATTTTGAAACTCATATGGAAACCAGACTTACTGGGTCCATTGAGACTGGGGGAATCTCTAAATATAACGCCTGGAAATAATCTTCAAACCTGAATGGAAACTATCCCACGATACTTTAGCCCAACTAATAAACAATATTTACTTTGAACTTTGTGCTCTTTTAAGGAATTATCTATATCAGTTTAAACTGACAACAACTGATTTAAAGCACAGATGAGAACTTTAAGGGGGAGAAACCAAACCAAACCAAACCCATTGCCATTGAGTAGATTCAGACTCTTAGCGACCCTCTAGGACAGAGTAGAACTGACCCATAGGGTTTCCAAGTAGTGGCTAGTTGATTCCAACTGCTGACCTTTTGTTTAGCAGCCTAGCTCTTAACCACTACACCGACAGGGCCCCTTAAAGGGCAGAGAACCTAAATTAATAGTGATGAAACAATATGGTAGAGATAATACAATGTGAGGTATGTAACCAATGCCATCGTACTGTTCATGTAGAAATTGTGCATGGATGTATGTTTGCTGTGTATCAGGGTTTCTGAAATAAAATATTAAAAAATGAAAAAATTCCCTTTCTTAAGTTAAATTTCTTTAATTTAATATACTATTGTGTAACTTGAAGAAACTTATGTGGCAGCAGCACTGGCTGTGTACACATAACCCCTCTTGTGCACTTGCACTCCCATCACTAGAGTGTACACGCCACTAGAGGTTGCATATTTTTCCACACCTCCTTTACCCCATTCTCAGCACCCATGAAATTCTTGTGTTGAGTTCTTCTCATTGGAGGTCAGGAACTGGACCCTGAGAGCTCTGGGCAGGTGAGTTCTGGCCACGGCCCAGGAACAGCCCTGTGTGTGTAAGTGTGTGTCTGTGTGTGATCTCAATTATGTGTACAGCTTTCTGGGTCATTCATTGTTTATCGAGGAAGGACTCTTACTTACTGGACCAGAATTCATCTGGAAGCCTCAGAATATCTACTTCTGTTCTCACATGCTCATGCAAGTTAGTTAAAGCCTAACGTGTGTCAGGTGGTGCCTTTGAGTAGTGCACTACTTGAATGTCTGTACACCAAGGCCCTGCCCAGCCCTCACTTTGGGGAATTTTTCCTATGTGCAGCCTAAGGAGACAAAACCTGCAGCTTGTTGGTTTTATAGACTTAAATCTCAGATCTTCTTAAGATAGGATTTGTCACCATCATTGTCATAAATGATTTAATTTATGTATCAGCTACATTATATGCATCACATTATTTAATTTTCAAAATAGCTCTGTGCCATAGGTATTCATTTTAGAAACGAGGAAATTGAGACTTCTGGGCAACATGGCGCTATAAACAGAAGCACCACACCATCCCTCCACAGCAAAGATCTGATAAATTAAGTTGAACAGAGACAATCTTGAAACCCTAAGCATCAAATGAAGAGATAAAGAACTCAGCCAAGCACCAAATGGAATAAGAAACTGACAGAGAACAGAGAGCGAGGAGCAATACATGCAGAGGTCCCTTATCAGCTTACAAAGCATGGGTATGCCATTTTGAACTCCTGTTGGAGATCGGTGAACAGGGAGTATGGGAAAGCAGCTTCATCGTTCCCAACAGGAGACAGAACAACCAGTAACCAGCGATATATGCTTTACCACCTCCCAACCTTCTTCACACCCACTTGGCCTCCTCTGCAGCCTGCAGCCACAGTCTTTGGGCTGGGAAGCACTGGCTTCACCCCTGTGCCACTTGGATTCCACCCGCCTGCACTGGCCATTTCCCTGAGTGCCATTTGTTGGCTGCTGAGGTTGCTTTTTTCTGCTTCTTTTTGTTTCTTCCATACCTCTCACCACCTCCCCCTCCTTTATCTCAAATACCTAGCTCTGTGTGCCATCTTTGCTTTTTCCTGAAAGGCTGTGAAACACTGCTTGACCTGGAACTGCTTCCTGGCCCATGCCACTATGCTGATGGGATCCCTGGAGTTTTTTGTTTGTTTGTTTTGATTTGTTTGTTCATTGTTTTCTTTTTCTTTTCTTGGCTTGAGAGTCCTTTCTAGTCAGGCAGTACTACTCAGCTTGGGAGCTATTCCCTCAGTTTGTGCAGCTGTGCAGTGGGATCCCTGGGGGCATTTCTTTTTTCTTTTCTTTTTTTCATGTTTGTTTTGTTTTCTCTTTTTGTCTTTCTTCATTTCTCAGTTTCTCATCTCTCTATGCTTACCTTCTCTTCCTGTCTCCTGAATGCCTGGTGTGGTGTGACACCTCTATCCCTTCTAGCCAGGCTGTACTTCATGGCCTGGGAGCAACTTCCCCAGTCCTCACAGCTGTACTGGTGGGAATCCCTTGGGGTCTTTTCTAATTTTTACTCATTCATTTTTTTTTTACCCTTTTTTTGTTTTTCTCCATTTTTCAGTCTCTCATCTCTCCACTCCAACAGTAAGCTCTGTTAGCACTCCTTTTTTGTTTCTTTGTTTGTTTGTTTGTATGTTTTTGGCTCCTGTTCCTCTCTCCTGTCTCTCCTCTATCCCATACCCATCTTGGCTCCACACATCACAATCTACTCCCTCCTTCCTGCCTATCTGCACTGGGAGCTGAACATCACACCCCCAAGCAGCACAGGCACGGCCTACTGGAACCTGCCCTGCACTGATTCCCAGCCCGTTCTGTCAGCTCTAGTACATGCCACAAACAACCCATCCCAGCAACTCCCCTTCAGCTGGACCTGCCCTGCTGTACCATACCTGAGTGACTGACCCTGCCCATTGGAGAAAGAGGCAAAAAGTATCGTGCCCACAGACTAGCAAACAACAAAGAATGCACAGTCCACCTGCTCAGACATAACCAAATAAAACAAAAAAGCAGGATGAAACAAACAAATCTACAATCAATAAACGAGGAAAATAACTACTGAATGCCCGGAAGACAGCAGACAATATCAAAACATATTAAAAAAAGACAAGATTGTTCTGGTAGGCATCACAAATAAAACACCAGATGACTTTCCAGTAGAGGAAAAGGCACTAGATTTGAAGAAAAAGCGACAAAAATGAGGAAAAAATAGACAAATTCATGGAAAAGGCAGACAAATTCATGGAAAATACAGACAAAAAAATGGAAGTATTCAGGAAAATAATACAGGAAAAAATACCAAAATAAATTCACTACTATAAATCATACAAAAACAGCAATAAGAAATCCAAAGGATAAACAACAAGATTTCAGAAATGGACAGTGTCATAGAAGGGCTGAGGAGCAGGTTTGAAAAGATGGAAAACAGAATCAGTGAAACTGAAGACAAACACTTGGATACAACTCTGAGGAAAAATCAGAAAAAACAATGAAGAAAGATAAACCCAGAGAATTATGTGAGATACAATCAAAAGCAAAAATTTTCTAGTGATTGGAGTTCCAGAACAAGGGGAGAGAACAGAAAACACGGGAAGGATCATTGAAGAACTGCTGACAGAAAATTTCCCCATATCATGAAAGATGAAAATCTGACCATCCAAGAAGCTTAATGAACCCCATATAGGATAGACCCCAAAAGAAAATCACCAAGGCATATCATTATCACACTCTCTAAAACCGAAGACAAACAAAGAATACTGAGAGCAGCTTGAGAAAAACAAAAAGTCACATGCAGAGGAGAAACAATAAGACTAAGCTCAGATTATTCGTCAGACACCATGCAGGCAAGAAGGTGATGGGATGACATACAAAATCTGGAAAGAAAAAAAAATGCCAGCCAAGAATAATATATTCTGCAAAAGTCTTGTTCAAATATGATGGTGAAATCAGGACGTTTCTAGATGAACAGAAACTAAGGGAATATTTAAAAACCAAACTAAACTTACAGGAATTATTAAAGGGAGTCCTTTGATCTGAGAACAAACAACATCAGACCACAGGCTGAATCTAGGAACAAGGATAATACTAGCCAGATATCAACCTGGGAAATGAATGCTCAAGGACTATCCAAAACCAAAAGAATTACAACAGGGAACCAGAGAGGTTAATCTGTAAATGACAACAACATCAGAACAATAAAAGAGGGAATAAATGGTGTAGTTATAGAACCTCCTAATGGAGAGGAAGGCAAGGTGAAACCAAGTAATAATAGACTGGTTCAAACCTAGAAGATAAGGGTAAATTTCAAGGTAACCACAAAGAAAGTTAACAAACCTACTCATCAAAATAAGGAAGAAAAACATAAAGTCTCAGTAAAAACAAAATCTACAAAAACAAAAGAAATGAAAAAAAATCCACAAACAAAAGGAATTCAGCACAGGAGAGTAAGAGGAACAAAGAAAATGTCAGCACCACAAAAAAAGCACGACAAAATGACAGCAATAAACTCACACCTATCAACAATTACACTGAATGTAAATGGCCTTCATGCACCCACAAAGAGACACAGACTGACAGAATGGATAAAAAAACAGGATTCATCAATATGCTGTCTATAAGAGACACATCTTGGAAAGAAAGATGTAAATTCATTAAAAATCAAAGGATGGAAAAATATATCAAGCAAACAGCTACCAAAAAAGAGCAGGAGTGACAATACTAATCTCAGATAAAATAGACTTTAAAACAAAATCCACCATAAAAGACAAAGAAGGATGGTATATAATGATTAAGGGGACGATCCATCATGACGACATAACCATAATAAACATCTACGCACCCAATGACGGGGCTCCAAATTACATAAAACAAACTCTAACAGCACTGAAAAGAGAAAATGACAGTTCCACAGTAATGGTAGGAGACTTCAAAGCACCACTCCCGGTGAAGGATAGAACATCTAGAAAGAAACTCAACAAAGATACAAAACCTAAAGGCCACAATCAGCCAACTTGACCTCATAGATGTATATAGAACACTCCACCAACAGCTGCAAAGTACACATTCTTTTCCAATGCACATGGAATATTCTCCAGAAAAGACCACATCTTAGGCCACAGAGAAACTCTCAACAAGATCCAAAAGGTTGAGATAATTCAAAGTATCTTCTCTGACCCGAACGTCATCAAGGTAGAAATTAACAACGGGAAGAGCAAGGAAAAAAAATCAATTACACAGAAACAGAATAACACCCTGCTTATAAACCACTCGGTAATAGAAGAAATCAGAGATGGAATCAAAAAATTCCTAGAATCAACAGAGAATGAAAACACATCATACCAAAACCTTTGGGACACAGCAAAGGCAGTCTTCAGAGGACAATTTATAGCAGTAGGTGCATACATCAAAAAAGAAGAAAGGAACAAAATCAAAATATTAGCTATGCAACTCAAACAAATAGAAAGAGAACAGAAAAAAAAAAAAAACCCCACAGCCACCAGAAGAAAGGAAATAATAAAGATCATAGCAGAAATAAATGAAATAGAGAATAGAAAAACAATAGAAAGAATCAACAAATTGACAAACCACTGGCCAGAATGACAAAAGAAAAATAGGAGAGGACACAAATAACCCAAATAAGAAATAAAATGGGGGAAATTACAACAGACCCAACCGAAATAAAAAGGATCATAAGAGTATTATGAGAAACTATACTCCAATATATTTGAAAACCTAGAGAAAATGGATAAATTTCTAGAAACACACAACCTGCCCAAACTAACATAAAGTAATGTTGAAAATCTGAACAGACCCATAACAAGAGAATAGATTGGAAAGGTAATTAAAAAAACTACCCCCCAAAAAAGCCCTGGCCCAGATGGCTTCACTGGAGAATTCTACCAAACATTCAGAGAAGAGCTTATACCACTACTACTCAAACTATTTCAGAACACAGAAAAGGAAGTTACACTTCCAAATCCATTCTATGAAGCCAGTATAACCCTGATACCAAAACTAGGCAAAGACAGCAAAAAAAGAAAATTACAGACCAATATATCTCGTGAATATAGACGCAAAAATTCTCAATGAAATTCTAGCCAATAGAATTCAGAATTATATAAAAAAAATAATACACCACGACCAGGTGGGATTCATACCAGATATGCAACGATAGTTCAACATTAGAAAATCAATCAATGTAATCTGCTACATAAATAAAAGGAAAGAAAATAATCACATGATCATCTCATTTGACGCAGAAAAGGCGTTCGATAGAGTCCATCACCTGTTCCTTATAAAAACTCTCAATAAAATAGGTATGGAAGGGAAATTTCTCAACATAATAAAAGGCATCTATGCAAAACCAACAGCCAACGTCATTCTTAATGGAGAGAGGCTGAAAACATTCCCCTTGAGAACAGGAACAAGACAAGGATGTCCTTTATCGCCATTCCTATTTAACATTGTGCTGGAAGTTCTAGCTAGAGCAATAAGGCAAGAAAAAGAAACAAAAGACATCCAAACTGGTAATGAAGAAGTTAAACTGTCCCTGTTTGCAGATGATGATACTACACATAGGAAACCCTAAAGACTCCATGAGAAAACTACTGGAACTAATAGAAAGATTCAGCAGAGTAGCAGGATACTAGATAAACATACAAAAATCAGTTGGATTCCTATATACCAATAAAGAGAATGATGAAAAAGAAATCAGGAAAACAATACCATTATAACAGCCCCTAAAAAAATAAAATACTTAAGAATAAATCTAACCAGGGATGTAAAAGAACTACACAAAGAAAACTGCAAAACACTACTGTAGGAAACCCAAAGGAATCTACATGCATGGAAAAACACACCATGCTCATGGATAGGTAGACTGAACATTGTGAAAATGACAATTCTACCTAAAGCAATTTACAAATACAATGCAATCTCGATCCATATACCAACAACATTCTTTAAAGAGATGGGAAAACTAATCATTAACTTTATATGGAAAGAGAAGAAGCCCTGGATAAGTAAAGCACTACTGAAGAAGAAGAATAAAGTTGGAGAACTCGCACTACCTGACCTCAGCACCTACTATACAGCTACGGTAGTCAAACCAGCCTGGTACTGGTACACCGACAGATACATTGACCAATGGAAAAGAATTCAGAATCCAGATGTAAATCCATCCACCTACGGTCACCTAATCTTCGACAAGGGCCCAAAGTCCATCAAATGGGGAAAAGACATCTTTTTAACAAATGGTGCTGGCAAAACTCGATATCCATCTGCAAAAAAATGAAACAGGACCCATACCTCACGCCATATCCAAAAACTACCTCAAAATGGATCAAAGACTTGAATATAAAGCCTAAAACTATAAAGTTCATAGAAGAAAAAATAGGGCCAACACTACAGGCCTTAATACATGGCATTAACAGGATACAAACGATAACCATCAATGTACAAACCCCAAAAGATAAGCTAGATAACTGGGATCCCCTAAAAATTAAACACTTACACTCTTCAAAAGACTTCACCAAAAAAGTAAAAAGAGAACCTACAGACAGGGAAAAATTTTTTGGACATTACAAGTCAGACAAGTTCTAATCTCTAAAATCTACAAGAAAACCCAACACCTCTACAACAAAAAGACAAATAATCCTGTTAAAAAATGGGCAAAGGAAATGAACAGACACTTCACCAAAGAAGACATTCAAGCGGCCAGCAGATACATGAGGAAATGCTCGCGATCACTAGCGATTAGAGAAGTGTAAATCAAAACCACAATGAAATACTTCTTACCCTAGCATTACTGGCATGAATCAAAAAAACTGGAAATAACATGTTGGAGAGGCTGCAGGGAGATCAGAACTCTTATGCACTGCTAGTGGGAGTGCAAAATGATACAACCATTTTGGAAAATGATACGTAGTTTCCTTAGACAGCTAGAAATAGAAAGACCCTATGACCTAGCAATCCCACTCCTAGGAATATATCCTAGAGAAATAACAGCTGTCACACGAATAGACATATGCACACTCATGTTCATTGCAGCATTGTTCACAATAGCAAAAAGATGGAAAGAAGCTAGATGCCTATCAACAGATGAGTGCACAAACAAACTATGGTACATACACACAATGGAGTATTATACAACGATAAAGAACAATGATGAATCTGTGCAGCATCTCATAACATGGATGAAACTGGAAGACATGCTGAGTGAAATAAGTCAATCAGAAAAGGACAAATATTGTATAAGACCACTACTGTAAAAACTCATGAAAAAGTTTACACACAAAAAGAAAAAATCTTTGTTGGTTACGAGAGATGGGAGGGGTGTGTTGGGGGGAATACTAAATAGACAATAGATAAGTGGTAACTATGGTGAAGGGTAAGACAGTATGCAATACTGGGAAAGTCAGCACAACTTGTACAAGCAAAGGTCATGGAAACTCCATAGGCACATCCAAACTCCCTGAGGGACTGAATTGCTGGGCATAGGGCTGTGGGGACCATGGTCTCAGGGAACATCTAGTTCAACACAGTTTATAAACAAATTGTTCTACATTCTACCTTGATGAGTAGTGTCTGGGGTCTTAAAAGCTTGTGAGCAACCATATAAGATACTCCACTGGTCTCACCCCTTCGGGAAAAAGGCAGAATGAAGAAAACAAGGTACAAGGCAAAGATTAGTCCAAGGGACTAATGGACCACAACTACCACGGCCTCCATCAGACTGAGTCCAGTACAACTAGATGGTGCCTGGCTACCACCACTGACTGCTCTGACAGGATCACAACAGACGGTCCTGGACAGAACTGGAGAAAATTGTAAAACAAAATTCTAGCTCACAAAAAGAAAAGACCAGACTTACTGGCCTGACAGAGACTGGAGAAATCCTGAGAGTATGGACCACAGACACCCTCTTAGCTCAGTAATGAAGTCTTTCCCGAGGTTCACCATTCAGCTAAAGATTAGACAGCCCCATAAAATAAAACAAGATAATGGGGCACAACAGTCCAGGGATAAGGACTAGAAGGCAGGAGGGGACAGGGAAGCTGGTAACAGGGGGAACTCAAGTTTGAGAAGAGACAGTGTTGACATCTCATGGGGTAGTTAACCACTGTCATACAACAGTATGTGTACTGTTTAATGAGAAAGTATTTGTTCTGTAAACCTTCATCTAAAGTACAATTAAAAAAAAAGAGAGAAATGAGGAAACTGAGGCCCATAGAGGTGCCACGATCTTCGCAAAGGCACAGGACTCATTAACGGTGAAGGAATGATTGGGCTCCAGGTTAGTTTGATACCAAAGCCTTTGCTTTAAGGACCCTACTAAGCTGCCTCCCAATAGGAGTATAACAGGAATGTACACAAATGATTTCCTAACCTCCATTTAAAATACTGTTTGCAAAAATTTCCAGATTTCTTTTTTCTTGCATTTTTTTTTTTTTTGCAAGTCTAAGTGATGGGATGACTAGTTCTTCCATTTCATTAAAACTCAAGAATTAAGGCATTCAACATATTATTGATGTATTATTAAACAAAAAACAATTCCAGTGATCAAGTTTTCAATATTAACCCCTTATTCAACACAACAAAGCAATTGTGATCCTTAAAAAAATTGTATTATTGGCCAGCAAATATTTAAACTTATCTTGTCTCCCTCATGACAGAATATCATAGTGACTGGATAACATAACTAACTGAAGCTATAACCTCATAGTAATTCCATTTTTCCATATGGTCAGGGTAGTCTGTCTGTAGTACCTCAACACCCTGACTATTACCCTTCATACACTGTAGATATTTCATATTTTATGCATATATGAAAACTAAACATTTTTTTAAAAAGGTTATACTTGCTTGAGTTTATAAATTCCTCAGACTCACCTCAGTATCATTTTGTCTTAACTGAATGCTTTTCCTATCACCTTTTTATCTTTACATCTATTCATTCTTTCTATTTTTTTCACTAGCCCAAATTTGCTGTTAATTACTTATTAATTCACAAGTCATTCATGTCTGAAACTAAAACATGTTTAAAACCACAGAGGTCATTTACAACCCAAAGTTACTGAAACAAAAATAAGGAAAGGATAAATTCCAGTTGATCTTCACTGAATATTATATGTAAAATAGCAGGTGCTACGTACTATCTAAGGAAGCAATAAATGAGCAGGAGCTGAGGCCAAGTTAGGAAGTGCCAACTTCTGTGATTAAGCTTTGCAAGAAGCTAAAAATTATGGGTATGATCAGATGTTCCTGGAAGTAGGAGTGTGGCTTGGATTGCGTGATTAATGACATTAAGGGATTGCATTCTATGTTGTCAGGACTCTGAAAATTAGAACTATAACCTATTTCTAAATGTGGAATTGTAAAGGGTTATGAGAAATTGTTGTTTGACAAGAGATGATTAATGACCACAAAAAACAGTGGCATGAACAGAGGTGGAGATGCTGTGTGGTCCAACATTTCCACTGCCTTGTCTAGTGCCTGTGATAGGAGGAGTCAACTGATATAAAGAGTATGGGTTATGGAGAAGTGGTCTTAGCAGACAGCATAGCCTGATAAACCAAATGGATGTGTCTGTTAAGCTACTCTGATTTTGTATTCCAAAAGTGATCCTTTCAATACTAATGTATTTTTCTTGGTATCTCTATGAGTCTTGCAAACATATGTTTTCAGAACTAATTAACCCTGGATAGCATGGCTAATAAGTTATAAGCCTATAGAATTGAGGACTTGGGATGAAAAGATAGCTTTACCCATTCTTTCTGAAGGAAGAATTGTATAAAGGTATGAACTCTGTTTTGATAAAGGTGGTTGACAATTATTGTTAATCTGTGAAACTGACATGCTCCAACTGTGTTTTACATTATGGATTAATTTTTGTCCCCCCAAAGTATGTATTAAAATCCTTATCCCTGTACCTGTGATATGATCTTCTTTGGAAATAGGGTTTTCATTTTATGTTAATGAGGTGATACCTATATAGGGTGAATCCTAAACCTAATCACTGCTGAGTTATAAAAAGAATGGAACAGACCCATAGATACACCCAAGGGGAAGAGGAAGACAGATACATCCGTAAGCCCAGGAATGTTGAAGATTGTTGGCAGCTGTCGAAAGCTGAAATTGACAAGGAAGGACCTCCTCCTAGAGCCATGCCCTGAATTTGGACTTCAAGCCTCCTCAACTGTGAGAAAATAAATTTCTGTTCTTTAAAACCACTCACTTGTGATATTTCTGTTACAGCAACACTAGGTAAATAAGACAGTTCACAAGTAAAGAATATTAGCAATCTAAGGAAATTATACTACTGTGTGGTTTAAAGCAAGTATTTTTTTAAATGCACTTTATTCCAATTACACCGCAGTAGAGTTTTCCCCCATTAAATGAATATGAAAAACTTATACTTTCATATTGCACCTTAGTCTTGGTACAGAAATTGTAAAGTCAATATCAGTTTGATCATCCTTTGTTATCAGCATCTTAGAAAAAAAAATTGCAGTGTGATTTGTACGAGTTTTCTAAGGCTGACTGCAGGCTCTCTCCAGAAAAGTTTGAGAATTTACTACATAGGAAGAAATATTTCCCCTTACTGATTAGCAAGTCCATTACAAACATGCATGCATGTTTGATCTTTTAGCTTATTTTCCAGAATACAAATTCAGTAGTGCCCCCACACAGCTGTACACACTGTGAAGGTATTTTGGGGCACTGGAACATAAAAGGGAATGCCAATCTGCCCACTTCATTTTCAGAACCCCTGTATGTAGCCTTGTTGCTGGCTCCTCTGTGGTACTGGAGCAGAGCTCATGTCAGCCAGCAGGCCTGGGGTTTAAAGATTTCTTCCTACTGCAGTCTGCAAGGCTTAAATGAAAAGAAAGTTAGAGTCTTGGACAAATAAAACAAGTACCGAGTGACTTATAAAGTCTTCCCCCTTTTGACTTGAAAAACAAACATGCCTGCATTATCAGACTCTGTGTGTGTTGATACAGATTGGAATAATACAGCTGCCAAGCTAAGAAAACAACAACCAAAACAAACCCCTATTTTTTTCACCATAGACAGAAAAGACTAATTTTCATTTGCACAATTATGAAGGACTCTCTTAAACATGGTGCTGCCAATCAAACTACAAATCGAGAGAATGAATAACAGCACTTACATTTAGAAAGGTATTTTCAGATTCCTTGCCTCAAATTTTAATCTGCATGTTGAGCAGTTGCAGCATAATTATTGCTTCCATGTACTGAACATCCACATTTATTTAATACCAGAGTTAGACACTGTGCTATTGTCTTTATGCTTTATATACATTGCCTATAATTCTCACAACCTACAGAAGTTAAGTGTAAATTCCAGATTCAAGTTCTAATTTCCCACATACTATAAGTGTAAACTTGGGGGACTTTCTTAAGTTTTCTGTGTCTCAATTTGGTCATCTAAATGTGGATGAAAGTAGTATCTATCTCATAGGGTTGCTATGGGATTAAATGAGTTATTTATATGAATATATAAACATACTTAAAGCCCTTAGAACAGTGCTGGGCACAAAGTTAAGCATCACATAAAGTTTGCTATTATCATAACAACACTATTATTGACTATATTGTTTATTTCCTGAACACTTAAGAACTTTTTAATTTTTAAAATACAAATTCTATGCTATTTTTTCCTATCTTGCTCATTCTTTTCCTGTTGGGTGCCTTTCAGTTAATTCTGACACATAGCGACCCCATGTGACATAGTAGAACTGCCCCTAGGGTTTTCTTTGCTGTAATCTTTACAGAAGCAGATTGTCAAGTCTTTCTCCCACAGAGCATTGGATAGGTTCGAACCACCAACCTTTCAGTTATCACCTGAGTGCTTAACTGCTGTACCACCGGGATCCTATTCTTCTGCTAGCCAGCATTAAGGAGTTAAATGACATTTTGTACCAAACATCTGATAACATCTTATTGAATTCTTCCTTTTCTGTGGATGTGAATCTAAATTCTTTCTGAGGTTTGACCTTGGGAAGATACCATTGGAAATTTACTAAACAAATAAAGACGAAACACTTAATAGCTTTAAAATTGATTAGGATTAGAAGAACTACAACCAGAATGTTCCTTGAAGCAAAGATAGGGAGACTTTAGCTTGCTTACTTTGGACACATCATCAGGAAAGACCGATCACTAGAAAAGGACATCATGCTTGGTGAAGTAGAGGGCTAATGAAAATGAGGGAAACCCTTAAAGAGATGGATTGATACAATAGCCACAATAATGGGCTCAGACATACTAGTGATCATGAAGATGGCATAAGACTGGGCAATGTTTTGTTCTGTTATACATAAGGTTGCCATGAGTCAGAGCTGACTAAATGGCAATTAACAACAACTACAGCCTACTGGCTGATTACGCAAGACATTGTCTATGGCCTTGAGTAAGTAACAATCATTTTGAGCTTCAGTTTTTCCTTCCTATATAATGATCTAGAAAAGAATTAGTGCAGAACGTGAATACGTTGTCTCTGTTTATGACCTGATTGTTAAAATTTTAACTCAAGAACTTAGTACTTGGAGAGCTGCTTCTCCTCTAGAACATGTGGTTAATTTTTTCCTCTATGGCTTTATCAGGAGCAAAAGTCACAGTCCCAACAATCTGTCACTTAAATGAGAAGAAATTGATTATTCAATCAAATAGGATATTTACTACAATACAATATTTTATGCCTTGCAGAGATAGGTTCCTGTTTGTCGTGATTTCATACTCTCTGTTCTGCCTTATGCTGCTTTTTTGACAGTTGCTGCAGATTTTTGATAGGTTGGCCATCCAACTCAGGAAATGGATCTGAGGAATAGAAATCATAGACCAGGGCTGGGATATAGAGATGCTGTATAGATCTGTGTCCTTGACTGTCTTAGGTTGGGTTCTCTAGAGAAGCAAAACCAGTAAAGCATATAAATATATATATATAGAGAGATTTATATCAAAGAAACAGCTCATGCGATTGTAGAAGCTAGAATGTCCCAAGTCCATGGATCAGGGTAGATGCCTCTCCCAATCACACAACCACAGAAGCTGGTGAGCCCAAGATCAGCAAGTTGGAGAGCAGGGCCCCCGCTCACAGTCTGTGAAAGTTAACGAATTCCATGATCGGTAGGCAAGACTGCAAGGTTTCTCCTGATTCACGTAGCTGCAGGGGCTGGCGAACCCAAGATTGGCAGGTCAGAGAGCAGGGCTCCAGTCACAGGCTGTGAAGATTGATGAATCCCAAGTATGCCAGGTAAGCTGATAGCTCAAGTCCCAAGAACCAGAGGTGAGACAACAGGAGACAGCTGCGGGATCCAGAGTGAGCAAAAAGCCAGAACATCTGCTTATATTCAGATGCAGGCCACACCCCCAAGGAAACTCCCTTTTGTCTGATTGGTTACTCACAGCATATTCCATCATGGGAGTGATCACATATAAACACTGAAAATCATGGCCCAGCCAAGTTGACACAAAATCTTAACCATTACACTGACTATGGGGACTCCAGTGATTTCTTTGTGCCTGTAGAACCAGTTTGTACCTGTAGAACCAGAAAAAATTGTCATTTAAAATGATCACTGGTCATTTATTCACCATGTCCTCAGGAAGGTGATATAATTTAAAAGTAAGTAGGGGTAGGAAATAAAAGTAGCTACTGAATGGTCTTCAGGCAAAGAGATAGTCATTTGCACTAATGGAGTGGGAGATCAGGAGTTAGCAACAATACATCTCACTTTATTTTTATAGAGATATTTCCACAAAATATTTTTGTATTGAAAACCAGAGTCACTTCCCAAGGTAGCAAAGGTAGAATAGACATGCCACCCAAAACATTCATAAAGGCAGAGACAATCATTTAGTGGATATTTTTATTCTAGGTATACGAAACAAGCCTTCTAGCCAATAGCATATGCTACTTCAGACTTAATATTAGCCACTGCCTAAAGGGTAATATTAAGGTTGTTGAGAAGGTTTCTGAAGTACTCTA
>NW_004444044.1:7218505-7219790 GCF_000243295.1 Trichechus manatus latirostris
AGCCAAGACGTAATGGTAGCTTGGGCCAGAATGGTAGTGGTGGAGGTGGTAAAAAGTGGTTGGACTCTGCATGTATTTTGAAGATAAGAGTTGATAGAATTGGTTGTTGAATAGAATAGAATAAAGGGTGTATGTGTGAGAGAGATAGAGGAGTCAAGGGTGACTCCAAGGTTTTTAACTGAGCAACTAGAAAAATGAAACTGTTGTTTAGTGAGGAAGACAGTGGTTGAAGCTTTGGGGAGAAAGATCAGTTTGGGAATTCAACTGGGATATGCTAGATAGTAGATGCCTATTAGACATGCACATGGAGACACTGAATGGCAATTGGATACCAAAACTTGGAGATGAGAGAAGAAGCCCTGACTGGAAATTAAATTTGGGAGTCATCAGCATAAAGGAAGTATTTAAAGCCTTTAAGACTGGATAAGATCACCAAGAAAGTGGGTATGCATAGAAAAGAGATGAGGTCCAAGGACTGAACCCTGGGCTACTCCATCAGTAAGAGGCTGATGAGCTGAGCAGAAACTAGCACATAAATTCCAAGTAGTAGCTGGTGAGTTATGAGAAAATCAGGTAAGTGTGTCATTTTAAAAGTTAAGTGAAGATATGCGTCAAGGAAGAGTAAATGATCAACTGTGTCAAATGCTGCAGATAGGCAGGATGAGGGTTGAGAATTGACTGTTGAACATAGTAAGGAGTAAGTCACATTGACAATGACAAGAGAAAGGGGAGTTTTGATGCACTTGGTGAAGGCAAAAGCCTTATTGGAATTAATATAAGAGAGACCATAGAGGGATTGGAGACAGTAGGTATAGAAAACTCTTTCTTGGTGTTTGCTGTGATGGGAAGAAGAAAATAATGGTCTGTAGCAGCCAGGGGAGGTGAAATCAGAGACAGTTTTGTTTTAATGGGAGAAATAACAGTATGTTTGTGTGGTGATGGAAAAGAGACACTAGAAAAAGAAACACTGATAATGCAAGAGAGAGAGAGAGAGAGAGAGGAAAATAACTGGAGCAATGTTATCAGGCAGATAAAAGATGATAATATCTGCATTGGTTTCCTAGTGCCGTCATAACAAAATATCACAAATTGGGTGGCTTGTAAGAATGGAAATTCATTGTTTCACAGTTCTGGGGGCTAAAATCCAAATCAGAGTATCAGCTGTGTTGATATCTTCTGAGGACTCGGAGAGAAAAACTGATCCATGCTTCTCTCCTAGTTTCTGGTAGCTCTAGGTGTTCCTTGGCTTGCAGTTGTAACATCACATGACATTCTTTCTCTGTCT
>NW_004444044.1:7221111-7222233 GCF_000243295.1 Trichechus manatus latirostris
TCTTCATTTCCATCCTGGGTTTCCCGCTTCCTTTCATCCAGATTTTTTACCCTTCCAACCTTCTCTTCTTTGTTTTTGGGCAAATGTTGTCCTTTTGATCTCTTATAATTGTTCTAAACAATATATTCCTCTTGGATGTTATTGTTTATTTTATGGGCCTATTATTTGGCTGAAAAGTTGTCTCTGGGAATGGCTTCTGTTCTAGGTCAGAAGGGTCATAGGGCCATAGTCTCAGAAGTTCCTCCAGTCTCTGTCAGACCAGTAAGTCTGTTCTTCTTTGTGAATTTGATCTTTTGTTCTACATTTTTCTCTCCGTCTGTCTGGGACCCTCTGTTGTGATTCCAGTCAGAGTGGTCAGTAGTGGTAGCCAGTCATCATCTAGTTCTTATGATTTCAGGGTCACGTAGCCCGTGGTTCATGTGGTCCGTTAGTCCTATGGATTAACTGCTCCCTTGAGTCTTTGCTTTTCTTCACTCTCCTTTGATCCAGATGGAAAGAGACCAATAGTTGTATTTTAGTTGGCCGCTTGCAAGCTTTTATGGTTTTTAAACTTGGATTCATCATTGTATTCCCAGAGAAGTTGTTGCCAGCTGCTGTCAAGTCAGTGCCCAACTCATGGCAATTCTGAGAGAAGAGGTAATAATAATTATGACAGTAAGCAGTTGTTACATGTTTACTGTGTGTCAGATATACTGTTTTCTTTTATCTTTAAAATAATTTTGAAGTATAGGCATTATTAACCCCATTTTACAGATGTGAAAACTTAAGATTAGACAGGCTAGTAACTTACCCCAAATCAAACAGTTGGCAAATGGAAGGTCAGGGACTTCAATTCAAGTCTGTCTGGTTTCAAAGCCTATGCTAATGACCACCACACTATGGCATTCTCTCAACTATTTCTACCTTGAACTTCTCACTCTAGATAAATCAGCAAGGATAGCTTTATGAGTATGCGGGGTAGGTGATTACTTATGGTCAAAAGATTAACTCCACTTACTCTCATTTCATTATTACGATTTTAATCTTTTGGGTCATGATGTTTTAGCTTTTGAGAATCCACTTATGGTTAAAATGTTTTGACTTGTGAGAAGGTCATTCATTTAGCTAACATCTTTATTATTA
>NW_004444044.1:7236456-7237840 GCF_000243295.1 Trichechus manatus latirostris
TGTTTTGTGCTTTAGCCTGTGTGGCCTTCATTGTGATCCTGCTTTTGTACCTGACTTCAATTTTGTATCTCAAGATTACTGTCATTGTTAAATTTTCTTTTTAGTTGAAGGAAAAATATTTGCTGAACGTGGACAAGGTTGCAGCTTGGGCCTATCCCCCAGAATATTTAAAAAAAAAAAACAGTCAGTTGAATATTATATTAATGAGCCTTGGAGATAGAGTTGCCAGACAAAATATAGGATGCCCAGTTAAATTTGACTTTTAGATAGACAAAAAATAATTTTTCAGTACGCGTGTCTGAAATATCGCGTGGGCATGCTTATGTAAAAATTATTTATCTGAAATTCAAATTTACTGGGCATCTTGAAATTTTATTTGCTAATGGTTAAGAGCTTGGCTGCTAACGAAAAGGTCAACAGTTTGACTCCACCAGCTGCTTCTTGGACCCCGATGGGGCAGTTCTACTCTGGCCTATAGGGTTGCTATGAGTCGGAATTGACTTGATGGCAGTGGGTTTTTTTTTTTTTTCTTTTTTTTTGGTAACCTAACTTGGAGGAAAAGGACAGCTCTTAAAGACAACCTTGAGCTTCCATGTTCTTTCTCCTTCTCCTCTCTTTATCTGTCCCTACACACTCACACACACACATACACACAAACACACACGCACACAAGCACACATACATCAGGTTTCAGAAACAAAGTTTGGTGGAGCCTCTCTCTTCTCTAATTCTGTTTACCTTTTTGAGTAATGATTTTTACAGTCCTGCAAAGAGAGAGAACCATATCATGCCCTAGAGTATCCCGAGGAAGCACAACTTTGGGAAGAGAATTGCTAAAGAAAAGATGGTGGAAAAAAAGATTATGCTGGCAGGGAATTAAAAGACAGATTTCTCCATTACTGATTCAATCCAGATGGCAGCAGAGAAAATTCACCCAATTAAATTCAGGTGTGTCTCATTTTTCAAAATGAATCCAATTTGGTTTTTTGGTTCTATTTAGTTAGTAATTTTCCCTCCCTCCCCCTTCCATCTGTGGTAACTATCAAATAATTTTTTTGTGTGTGTTTAAAACTTTTCTTGTTTTTTTATAATAGTGGCCTCATACAATATTTGTCCTTTTGTGATTGATTTATTTCACTTAGCATAATGTCTTCCAAATTCATCCATGTCATGAGATGTTTCATGGATTCGTTGTTATTCTTTATCGTTGCATAATATTCCATTGTGTGTATGTACCACACTTTGTTTATCCATTCATCTGTTGATGGGCAGTTAGGTTGTTTCCATCTTTTTGCTATTGTGAATAATGCTGCAATGAACATGGGGGTGCATATATCTATTTGTGTCCCAGATCTTATTTCCTTATATACCTAGGAGTGGGATT
>NW_004444044.1:7238186-7239964 GCF_000243295.1 Trichechus manatus latirostris
GTAATACAGGATAACACTTACGAGTAGCGTACAGAGAAGCCATCTGTATGTACAGACGTATAACTCAACTGTTTCATGATGAGCTGACATCTAGTACTTAGTACTAAGTATTATTTCCATTTTAGTTGTGTTCATCAGAGCTGAATGGACAGTTATACATCACTAGAAATTAAGGGAGAAACTCATCTCTATAGATAGGCTGTCAATGCCATCTCTTGGTTTATCTTGTACTCCTCACAGATGGTTGATGTTACTAATAATATGATAAACTTTGGACAGTGTGTAGAGAAAACTACCGAGCCAGTCCATCTGTTGAAATACAGTTTTTATTTTATATTTTGAAGAACAGAAATAGATTTTCAACTGAAAAACCCCCCAAATCATGCCAATGGAAACAGACTCAATCACTAGATACCATCTATGTTTTCCATGCAAGTGGAGAAAGGTACCTATGTCATTATTTTTGCCAAAGCAAAAAGTAATCATATACCTATAAATGCAACTTAAGCAAAAAAGACTGGAAAAATTTGGAACTAAGTAGTATATAGGTTAAACTATTATTAGAAAGGGTGAAAATGAGAAATATTAATATACTTTAAAAGATGGATTTTTCATCTTCCACATTTACTATAAATTGGGCACTTGATTTTTAATTACACATAGATTTCTTTCTTTCTATGTTTCTTGCTTTTCTTGTTTTTTGGAGGTAGAGAGTGGGGAAGGAGTAGGGGCACTAGTTGTCTAGAGAAAATAGTTAAGAGGGTAGATATAAACTTGTTCCCCTGATTTTATTTGACATAAAATAAGACTAAAAAGTAGTAAAGTAAGGTAATAATTATTGACCCTCAATATTAACTTTGTTCTCTTGGGTGAGCACATAATTAGGTTGTTTTTTAAAATGCATATTATGTAATTGGCAGCATACTCTGGCTCAGATCAGATAACTCCTTATGTAGGCAGCTTTTAAAATGCACATCATATTCCAAAGGAAATTTTCTGGTCTATTGGGTAAATATGTATTAAAGTAATTTTTAAAATACTTATGTACTCAACAGGCTGGAAGTGGTCAATAGTTTAATGAATAGTCATGCATTTTTTTAAATGTGTATTATTATTTATGCACTGACCCAAGTGTGAAAGTCTTTTAAAAATGGCATATTCCTGATGACTAGGTAATTTTGCAATGAAAACCTTAAGAGTATTTCAGGAGAACAGGAGTCTATTTTAAAATCACATTATCTCATTGTCCCTTCACCTCATTTTTCCTGTCTCTTCTTCGTCTTATGGGATGTGTTCTAATAGGCTAATTTTATGGCTTCCCTGCCGGCCTAATTTCATTTTCATGGATTAAAGCTGATTTACACTCTAATTGTAATTTTCGTGTAAAATGTATCTGATGTTGATTCACACATTGTAGGCACTAGGTCAATATCTATTGAACAGGTTGTTTTTATATTTTTGTGTCATTCTTGCAAGCAAACACTGGCTGTGTGCCTACTGTGTGATGCAGTGGTTAAGAGCTCGGCTGCTAACCAAATCCACCAGTTGCACCTTGGAAAGCCTATGGGGCAGTTATATTCTGTCCTATGGTGTCGCTATGAGTTGGAATCGACTGTAAGGCAATGGGTTTTTTTTTGTTTTCTTTCTTTGATTTTGATACTACGTGCTAAGCTCTGTTAGGTATCGACCAGAGGCTTCCTTAGTACAAAGGTAAAACATTAGCAGGTCATCAATAAATGTGGGCTCCACTTCCAGCTGTGTCAGTTAATAGCTGCCTC
>NW_004444044.1:7241456-7242983 GCF_000243295.1 Trichechus manatus latirostris
AGTGAAAATGGGCAGAGGAGAGTTAGATGTTTTTCCAAATGGCTATTTGAAGGAAAAGTCAGAAATATCTGGGGAAAGATGATGTTGCATTAGTTGGTTGGAGGCAAACTTGGGACCTGTCAAAACTTTGGGACACATATAAACCTTGGGATGAAGAAAGCAATCAAAATGGATTCTTGGAAAAAAGAATCCAGAGGCCAAGGGGAAAATTTGAGTTGTGAGGTAAGCTTCTGGGTGAGTTTAAAGGGAAAGAGTGAATTTCAGTTTAGAAGTAATCCTCAGGTTGAAGTTCTGGAGCTCCAATTGAGAGAGCACAATTTAATTAGCGGAAAGATAGTTGTTTGGAGATAGCCAGGAGGACACAGGCTGCCCTGTTTGTCAACAGAACACCTTATCTCATTCAGGTGAGAGAACAGATATCAGCTAGATTAGGAAAAGAAAGCCTCACTGCAGCAATAGGCGCTGATGTAAGTGAAACTTTTCTCAGTTTAACTTCTGAGCCTCTAGCTTCAGGTTAAGAAAGGGGCTTTCACAGAGTTCTTGTTGAAGGGTATGAGTTACAGTGTTGAGAAGCAGTTAGCATGCATGGTATGAATACATTTAAAAATGAGGGCATGTAAAAGGGACCCAACAGAAGGTGTAGAAGAGATTGTTTTACAGGAAAGGCAAGTCTATGCCGGAGGCATGGATATTATACGATAAGCAGGGATGACCTAGATGCACTCAAAATCTATAATCTCAGATAAGAAAAGTGGTTCTGGAATCAAGACCAAAAGGTCACAGATGGCCCTAGGAGACTGAGATTCTTAAGATAAATGTGAACAAAATGGACAAAAACGTGGAGACGTGTCTGTCAGTGGAATACTGATAGGCGTACTTCAACACAACTTTGTAGAAGGGATCTTCAGGGAAAAGCAAAAACTGAATGCACAAATTGTAGGGAATATATCACAGCCTGCACAGTCTCCCTGGACATTTCTAGAATCAATGTCTCTCCTGTCCCTTCTATTCATTTACAGCACCTTACTCATTAGGCTCTGCCTTCTCTCCTAGCTTCTGCCAGGCTGCGGAAGTATCGGGTTACAATCTTAAATTTGATTTACTCCCTCCCTTCCAATCCTATTGGTATTAGCAAAAACAAAAGTAACACTTTCAACCACTTGTCACTTAAATAAGAAGAGGTTTGTCACTTTTTTAACCAAAGGAAGAAACCGTTGCCACAGGAATGTTGTATTCGAATCCGTTCAGTGGACTGAACCTGACCAAGCCGTCCCTCTCCTCTCGCTGCAAGTCTCCATCCTCAGGAATACTCCAAGACAGGAAAATAGAGACTGGAGGGAGACTTGCAGATTACTGGCCTCTCACCTAGACACTCCAACCAGCCTTATCGATTTTTATGGTTCTGTAGGATTGGAAGACTGACATCCACATGGCCTCTGGCCCACTATTCTTTCTTAAGTATGGTAATGCAATGCAAAGTCTTCTCTAATCACTAGCAGGCAAGAGGGCTGGAGTAGTAAATCAGCT
>NW_004444044.1:7243677-7244368 GCF_000243295.1 Trichechus manatus latirostris
TAAGTGAGTGGTAACATGGCAGAATCAGGGCTCATTTTAATCTGAAAAAAATGAATGGAATAGAACTACAAGACACACATGACAAAGTCACAGTTTTTAGGAGTGAGGCTCTTTGCATGCTTGAGGACAGAGGAGAAGCCTTTGCATAGAATATGGATAACAGTATTGGGATGGAAGGTGAAAGTAAGCCCTGACTCTGCCAATCACTAGTTCTATAACATTACGAAAGATACCTACTCTTGGACATTTTGTTTTTTACTCTTATATGAAAATTGGTGGTTAGTTTAAGTCAGGGATTCTCATCCAGAAGTGAACATCAGAATAACCTGAGGGACTTTTTTCTGAATATTCTGAAGATTGAAGTTGGAGCATGTATATTTTTAAAGCTTCCTAGACGATTTGTATGTGTAATATCTGTGGGTTAGGAGTCCAGGCACAGCTTACCTGGATCCTCTCCAAGGTTGCAGTCAAGGGCTTAACTGGGCTGTGGTCTCATCTGAGGCTTCACTGGAGAAAGATCTGTTTTCCGGATCATGTGGTTGTTGCCAGTATTTGGTTCCTATTGTGGGCTGTCGAACTGAAGTCCTCAGTTTCCTGTTGGCTATTGGCTAGAGACATGGCTGTTTTCTTCCTCAAAGCTAGTAAGGACAGGGGGTCTCCTCACAAGATAGGCATTACAATCGTATGTAAT
>NW_004444044.1:7252254-7255628 GCF_000243295.1 Trichechus manatus latirostris
TAATCATGGAGGTGGAGGTAGGGTGGCTTGGGATTGTAGGGGATAAGGCTATACTGTTCACTGCATGGAGTCATTGGGTGGTGTAAACAGTTAATGCTCTCGGTTGCTAATGGAAAGGTTGGAGGTTCCAGTCCACCCAGAGGCACCTTGGAAGAAAGGCCTGGGGAACTACTTTTGAAAAATGAGCCGTTGAAAACCCTATGGAACACAGTTCTACTATGACACACACGGTGTCGCCATGAGTTGGAGTCGGCTAGGCAACAAATATTTTTTGTTTGTTTTGATTTGTTTTTTAGTTTACTATATGCAAGTGAGGCGCCCTGATGGTGCAGTGGTTAAGCGCTCGACTGCTAACGAAAAGTTCAGAGGTTCCAACCCGCCAGTCACTCTGTGGCAGAAAGAGGTGGCAGTCTGCTTCTGTAAAGATAACAGCCTTGAAAACCCTATGGGCAGTTCTACTCTGTCCTATAGGGTTGCTATGAATCAGAATCAACTCCATAGCAACAGGTTTGGTTTTTGGTTTTATATGCAAGCGATCTAACAAACTCCCAGGAAATGCTCCCTTTTAAAGGGTGTCAGTATTAGATGCATATGCCTCAATTGTAAGGAAATTTAATTACCTTATTGTCTTAGTCATCTAGTGCTGCTATAATAGAAATACCACAAACGGATGGCTTTAACAAAGAGAAGTTTATTCTCTCACAGTCTAGTAGGCTACAAGTCCAAATTCAAGGTGTCAGCTCCAGGGAAATGATTTCTGTGTCGGCTCCGGAGGAAGGTCTGTGTCATCAATCTTCCCTTGGTCTGGGAGCTTCTCTGCGCAGGAACCTCAGGTCCGAAGGACGTGCTCTGCTCCCAGCACTGCTTTCTTGGCGGTATGAGGCCCTCCGTCTCCCTGCTTGCTTCTCTCTTTTATATCTCAAAAGAGATTGGCTTAAGACACTACCTAATCTTGTAGACCTCATCAATATAACTGCTGCTAATCCATTTTACTACATCATAGTGATGGAGTTTACAACACATAAGGAAATCACATCAGATTACAAAATGGTAGACAATCATACAATACTGGGAATCATGACCTAGCCAAGTTGACAGATATTTTGGGGGGACGCAATTCAATCCATGATATTCCACCCTTTACCTGCCCAAAATTCATGTCCTTGCAACGTGTAAAACATACTCATCTCATCATATCATAGCAAAAGTCTTAACTCTAAGTCCAAAATCCAAAAGTTCTCCATCTGTGAAATCTAGAATATGTTATCTGCTTCCAAAGGTACAATGGCAGAACAGGCACAAGCTAGACATTTCCATTCCAAATGGGAGAAGTTGCAAGGAAAAAAGGCATGAGGCACCAAGCAAGTCAGCAGAACACATTATATTAGTCCCCAAGGCTTGAAAATAATCCTCTGCTCTCTGAGACCTTCACACAATAGCCCTGCCCTCCAGACTCTAGGTATTAGCCACATTCTCCAGATTCTGAGTGGAGGCCCCTAGGCCATGGACTTCAGCTCTGCCTTCCAGGCCCACTGTGACAGAAACTCTGCTTCCTTGGTTTTAGGCATACCATTCTCCTAGTCCATCTGAGTGGCAACTCCACCCTTAGAAACACCAGAGGCCATGGCTTCACCCTTTGAAACCCCTGAGGTCATGGCCATACATTTTGAGACTGAGGCAGCTCAGCTTCTTTTGGTTAGTCTCTTCAGCTTCTGTTTCTTGGTTTCTTGGCCTCTCGGCTCCTCGGGACTCATGTCCACATCTGCCCTGCTGGGGCAAGTGTTTCAAAGCTCTGTAGCTCCACTGATAAGTGCCTGGAGGCACCCCACTCTTCCAGGAAGCCTCTTGTGCACAGGCACTCAGCTCTCTCACTCCATGGGTTGGCTCCAGTGCTGTCTCATGCTGGTCTCCTAGTTCTGCTGCTGCTGGTTCTCTGCCACTGCCACTTCTCTGCTGCTGTAGGTTCTCTGCTCTTCTGGTCCTCTGCTGCTGCTGCTCCTCTATCCATTCACAGTTTCAAGACCGCTTCCACATTTTAGGTATCTGTTAGAGCAGCACCCCACTCTTGGTACCAAATTCTGTCTTAGTCATCTAGTGCTGCTATAACAGAAATACCACCAAGTGGATGGCTTTAACAAAAAGAAGTTTATTCTCTCACAGTCTAGTAGGCTACAAGTCCAAATTCAAGGTGTCAGCTCCAGGGAAATGCTTTCTCTGTCAGCTCTGGAGGAAGGCCCGTGTCATCAACCATAGGTTCTTTTGTATCTTTTCTGATCTCTGGAAAAAAATATTTAAGCACAATGTTTGGGGATGGAAGGCATTGTTTCTTCATTCCTTCTGTATCAAAGCCATATGTTGTCAATAGTTAGTTCTATGATCAGTTATTTTTGTCTCCATATTTACAGTGATAATAGCCTATTAAGAGGAAGCAGCTTTTGAGGCAGTTATGAAGCCCTGCCACTTCAGCAATCTCTGAAGACATCCTTGAACTTTTCCTGTAGTGCTGTGGCATGTTTACAGGGAGTCTGAAAACCAAAGAATGATAGTGAAAGATTCTGCTTCTCGTCCACTCTCTCTGTTTCAGAACCTTCTGTCTTGGCTCTAGGGGTTCCCTTTTCTTGAGCTCTGCTGGAGGAGCTAAGGACTTCGGCTCTTCACAAAGTCTACTGACTTTTGGGCCAGATTTAAGTGCCTGTCTGAATTGCCTCCCCTCTGGAGGTGAAGAGGAAGATAAACACTTTTGCCTCCTGAGTCTGGTTTATGTGATTGATGTTGCAACTCCTGATTTCCAGGACATATGATCCATTAGTGGAAATGGGCACACAGGAAGCCTCAGCACCAATGAGTTAAGTGCCTGTTGCCGTACTCAAACAGTCTGCTGATCTCAATTGTAGGCAATTAACAGTGATTAGCAAGTGTGTGCTTGGTGGGTGGCGCAATGAGATTCTTCTTACTAATGAGATCAACTCACAAACAACCGGGAGAGTTATTGCCATGAAAATGTGAAGGAAAAGCTCAATCACTGTGCAAGGGCATTTGACCAAAGGAGGACTCTTGTGAGTGTTTTAATTTCACCTTTCAAACCTCTCATTAACTCTCAAACAATCCAGTAATATGCAGGGAGGGTTGGATCTTTATTTAGAATTCAGATGCTCTTTATACATCCTGAGTTAGCGAAATCAGGACAAGAAGAAGATAAATCCCCACAAAACTGTGCAACCCTGGGGAGCACAGCTATTTCTTACTTACCTTGGAATTTCTTTCCAACCTAGCACAGTGCCTTGCACCTAGGGAAGCTCAGTAAATGTTGGTGAAACTGAATTGAAATCAAGTTTCCTCCTCCCAGCTACTAATAATCAAGTTTCTTCTTGTTT
>NW_004444044.1:7255728-7257574 GCF_000243295.1 Trichechus manatus latirostris
CCTTGCACCTAGGGAAGCTCAGTAAATGTTGGTGAAACTGAATTGAAATCAAGTTTCCTCCTCCCAGCTACTAATAATCAAGTTTCTTCTTGTTTCCATTCTTTTTATTTTTTGCTTTGTTTATTCAATTTTTTTTGTTGCTATCCTTTGTCTCCTGTCTTCTTTTATCATTATGACTATATTTTAAATGTGGTTCTATACTTTAGCTATGTATTTTAGAGATTTATTAAATAGAAATCAATTATAAATTTTTCTTTCCCTATTGATTTTTATTATAATTGCATAGAAGCGTTCCCACCAAAATATTTGTGCTGAAAGGCATGGTGAAGAACAACTAATATTCATTTCAAAGAACTTCCTGCTACTGGCAGTACACAAGTAGTGGGCAATTATTCTCCCATATTGCAAGAAAATAATCAAGTGGACAATAAATGCACATGTTCTTTAAATACCTATATATTAAATCACATCATATAGTTGCCATTTCCTTGGGTGTTCCTTCTGACTTTATGAGACTTGCATGTCTAACTAATCACACAAGCTGTGCCAGGTATTCAGAGACATTCACTAACAGAAAGAATCTCACAGAGATACCGTTTTAACAAACGTTGGCTATATTAGTGGACTAGTAGGTACAGAATGCTCTTTGAAGGCAAGGATTACCTCTGCATGTTTACTGTAAAATCTCCAGTCCCTAGCCAAAAGGTGGAAACAACCTAAATGTCCATCAACAGATGAATGAATACTCAAAATATGGTACATGCATACAATGCAATATTATGCAGTCATAAAGAGAAACCAAGTTTGATAACATGCTACAACATGGATAAACTTTGAAAACATATTGAGTGAAGTAAGTCAATCACAAAAGGACAAATATTGTAATGATCTCACTTATATTAATATCTAGAATAGGTAAATGTATAGAGACCAAAGTTTATTACTGGTTACCAGTGGTGGGGGGAGGGAGGAAGGGGAGATCATTGTTTGGGAAGCATTGAGTTCATGTTCATGGTAATGGAAGATTTGGCAATGATTATTGGTAATGTTTGCACAACATGACTAACGTAACTGATATCACAAAACTGTACACATGAAAAATATTGAATGGGCCAGTGTGTTTTTACAACAATTTTAAAAAATGCAAAAAAAAAAAAAAAAGTTTCCAGTGCTTAGCACAGTGTTTGACATCTAGTAGCGTTGAAAGAATGAATTATTTAATTACTTGGTACAGAATTAAAACAGGAATATAATTTCCTAAAAACCTGAACATACTCCATTTTTCTTAGTACTTAAAGTAACCACTACTTTAAAGTCTCCTTCAAGTCTGCGTATAGTGACATTATAGAAGACAATATATTATGCTACCAAATCATTGGTGATCATGCTTTAATAAGCAGCATTTTATTCCTTAAAGGATACTCTTGGTCAAAGTAATATTTGAATGGATAATTATAGGTCCCACAAGTAAGCCCTGCATCTCAATATCTAGGGGCAAAGTAAGAAAGTGACCTTAACTGAAGCTAACAAGAATCAATGGCTAATGGATGGAACTAATATGACTCTCATTATGATTCAGGTCAAGATATCTTTACTTTGCTGAAACACAATTTTGTCTTTGTTAAAACTATTTTCACCAAGCAGTCATCTGATTATGATTCAGTTTTCTTGTTATAATTTTTAATCTAGGAAAGATGTTCCCTGGATTGAGGAAATACGTTTTTCAACTATTTGGAAAATGTCCTTCGTATTGTAAATGTAGAATCTAGCATTATGCTTTATATATTAGCCAATTTTCAATGTGCTCAGCATTAACCAGATCTCTAGACATCAAATTATCCCTGAT
>NW_004444044.1:7257674-7291930 GCF_000243295.1 Trichechus manatus latirostris
TAGCATTATGCTTTATATATTAGCCAATTTTCAATGTGCTCAGCATTAACCAGATCTCTAGACATCAAATTATCCCTGATTGAAGTGATTAAAATATAATTTTTGTTTTTATGTTGAGGAATGAAGCCATCAAGACACAGTGATTTTATTGTTCTCTCCCAAAATTATCCAGAATGGTCTATCCTGCCTTTGTTAAATTCTCTGTCTTAACTATAACAGTAACTCTGAACATCATTTCATGCAAAGCTATTCATGTCTAGGCTGTGTCAAAGTCCAAGTTTACCTCATACCTCCCTAAAATCCTGATTTTGAATAATCTGAGTGAGACCAGATTAAACCAGAAAATAAAAAAATAAAAAATATTAAAACCTGTTGCCATCGAGTCCATTCCGACTCATAGAGACCCTATAGAACAGAGTAGAACTGTTCCATAGAGTTTCCAGGGAGCAACTGGTGGATTCAAACCGCCTACCTTTTTGTTAGCAGATGAACTCCTAACTACTTTGCCACCAGGGCTCTGAGACCAGATTAATGTGGCTTAATCCTGCATCTTCCCCTCTGTTCTTTTGACCCTTTCATATGAATGAATCACTTTAGCCCTCAGCCCTTGTGACTACTTTTTATAATAGCCTGCAAATTTATAGTAATGACGTGTTTGAAATTGAACAAATCGTGTTCCAGGGCTCCTCTTTTTGGGAACCATTAATACCTCTCATCAACAACACCTCAATAACATTTATATATAAGTAGACCAAAGATTTATGTTTGCGTGCTTCCTCAAGTATTGATTTGTAGATAACTATTTAATTGGTGGATTTAATAATAATCCTCAATCATAAAAACAGTCACTTCCTCACTTACTCAAAAATCGATTCTATTTTAGGCAGTGATGATGAAACTACTCACCACCATCCACTGCCCTTGAGTCAATTCTGACTCACAGAAACTCTATAGGAGCAGCTGGTGGGTTTGAATGGCTGACCTTTTGGTTAGCAGCCAAGTACTTAACTACTGCACTACCAGGGCTCCTTGATGATGAAACTAGTGAAAAGAAAATCTCCATTATCATTAGGAATATATGTTTATGTTAGTTTTTTATTGCATATTTCTATTTTTAGAAAATGCCATAATTTTTAATGCATTCAAATGAAGTCAAACTTCTTTTGCTACTTTGTCATGTTTAAATAATAACTTATTATGCAATGTTTGATTATGTTTTGGAGAGTACTCTTTTCTTTGTGTATCAGCAATACTGTGCTGTTCCTTTTCTAATCTATTGATGTTTAAAAAATCAAGTTAAAGCTCACCTTTGTTGACTCTGATTTTGTTGTTGTTGTTGTCGAGTCCATTCCAACTCATGGTGACCCCATGTGTGCAGAGCAGAACTGCTCCATAGGGTTTTAAAGGCTGTGACTTTTTAGGAGATAGCCAGGTTGCTGTTGTTGTTGCTTGGTGCCATTGAGTTGGTTCCAACTCACAGGGACCCTATGTACAACAGAAGGAAATACTGCCTGGTCCTACACCATCCTATAGTCCTTGTTATGTTTGAGCCCATTGTTGCAGCCACTGTGTCAGTCCGTCTCATTGAGGATCTTCCTCTTTTTCACTGACCCGTACTTTACCAAGAATGATGTTCTTTTCCAGGGACTGATCCCTCCTGATAACAGGTCCAAAATACGTCAGACATAGTCTCTCCATCTTTGCTTCTAAGGAGCATTCTGGCTGTATTTCTTCCAGGACAGATTTCTTCGTTCTTTCGGCAGTCCACGTTATGTTCAATATTCTTCGCCAACACCACAATTTAAAGGCATCAATTCTTCTTCAGTCTTCTTTATTCTTCGTCCAGCTTTTGCATGCATATAAGGCGATTGAAAACGCCATGGCTTGGATCAGGCACACCTTAGTTTTCAAGGTGACATTTTTGCTTTTCAACACTTTAAAGCCGACTTTTGTAGCAGATTTGCCCAATGCAATACATCATTTGATTTCTTGACTGCTGCTTCCGTGGGCATTGATTGTGGATCCAAGTAAAATGAAATCCTTGACAACTTCAGTGCGTTCTCCGTTCATCATGATGTTGCTTATTGGTTCAGTTGTGAGGATTTTTGTTTTCTTTATGTTGAGGTGTAATCCATACTGGAGGCTGTGGTCTTTGATCTTCTTCAGTAAGTGCTTCAAGTCCTTTTCACTTTCAGCAAGCAAGGTTATGTTATCTGCATAATGAAGGTTGTTAATGAATCTTCCTCCAATCCTGCTGCCCAGTTCTTCTTCGTATAGTCCAGCTTCTCGGATTATTTGCTCAGCATACAGATTGAACAGGTATGGTGAAAGGATACAACCCTGATGCACACTTCCCTGACTTTAGCCGGGTTAGTTTAGTAAAACTTAATCTTTATACTTCCTCTTGGAAAAGTGGATTAAAATGTTCATTTTCTAGGCTGTGTAGCCAAATGTCATATTCTAAATCAATTATCTTAAACATTTTTCATCAGCTCTATTAAGGTATGATTTATACCAATAAATTTGGCTCAAGTGTACTGTTTGATGAGTCTTGATAAATTTATCCAGTTAAGTAACTACCACTACAATTAAGATAGGGAACATTTTTATCTCCCCAAAATGTTCTTCATTCTCCTCCTGTGGAATCGTACAATATGTGGTGTTGTTGCTGTTTGGTGCTGTTGAGTCCATTTCCAATTCATAGTGACCCCACGTGACAGAGTAGAACTGCCCCATAGGATTTTCTTGGTTGTAATCTTTACGGAAGCAGATCGCCAGGTCTTTCTCCTGCGGAGCTGCTGGGTGGGTTTGAACCACCAACCTTTTGGTTAGCAGCTGAGTGTTTAACCACTGGAGCATCATTATTTTATAATAAAGTCCTTGAGATTCATCCTGTTGTTTCAGTCATCAGTAGTTTGTTCATTTTTATTGCTGCGAAGTTATCCATTATATGGTTATAACATATTGTATTTATTTTTTCACCAGTTGATGGCTATTTGGGTTGTTTTCAGGTTTTGAAATAATAATAATGAATAAATGGCTATTATGAATAAAGCTTCTATGAATATTCATATACAAGTCTTTGTGTGGACGTAGGTTTTCATTTCTCTTGGTTAAATACCTACTAGTGGGATGACTGGATCTGTGAAATTCAAAACCAGGACATTCATTGGGAACAATCCAGAGAAACACTGAATTAGTTTGGGAAGCTGTGAAAAATAGAGTTTTGACTTAAATATCAGGGATAAACTTGTGACTCCCATGTAAAGAAGGGATCTTAATTTCATAGAGACTAAATAAACATTTGTTGAAAGATTTACTAAGGCTAGAGATAGAAGGGGCAACTAGAAGTAAAACTGAGATAGGTGTGAAAGTTTTATCTTTTTGTTAACTCATAAGGAATTAAAGTTAGTAATTCAGTTTAATTCAGATTTTGTTAAATAAATCACTACCATCTAAGTTGGAGAAGCCCTGGTGGCCCAGTGGTTAAGAGCTGGGCTGTTAACCAAAAGACTGGCAGTTCAAATCCACCAGTTGCTCCTTGGAAACCCTATGAGGCAGTTCTACTCTGTCCTATAGGGTTGCTATGAGTTGGAATTGACTCGACAGCAACGGGTTTGGTTTTTGATTTTTGGTAAGTTGAAATTGACTCAATAGCAACTTTTTTTTTTTTTAATTTTTTTTTTACCTGTATCTAGCTGGCTTTATGGACTATGCTGCAATTCAAATCTCGGAGGAGGAAAAAAAGTAGTAATGAATCAAAAAGGCCACAGTCCTATAGATAAAGCCTCTACAGAAGACACTACCAAAATGTTAACATGAACAGTAGGAAAAGTGATAGGTGATACTTCTGTTCGAGACTAACACTGGGTCTTAATTTTATCCGATTGATGAACATCCAACAGTGTAAGAAACAATAGATACTAGACAGAAGACAGCAAAGGATTTGGAGAGAGAGTAGGCTAAATTTTGCCACTAATAATGTGGTATGAACTTGGGCAATCACTTCAGTTTTCTCATCTATAATATGTGTAACAATAGTACCACCCTGATAAGGTTTTAATGTGGAGTAGATGTATGTATGTCACGTGGGCTGAAATTTATGTTAAAGTGCTTGGAAAGAGTCTAGAGCATAGTTTACCATTTTGGAAGTATTTTCCTCAAACTTATTATATATTATATGCCAATAAGCACACACATATTCATATATATATTTTTAAATTTGGTATCAAATTATAGGTAATTTGCACATGTATTTTAATTTTTACAAAAGGTATATTTAAAATATTTTAGAAAATATAAGAAAACATAAAGAAGAAAATTAAAATTACCAGTATTCTTTTTTACCTAGAGGTAATTATTGTTAATGTGTTAGTCTGCATGTTTCCAGTCTGTCTACTAGCTGTATTAATGCACAATGTTTTGTTTTACAACTGTGTTCATATTCTATATTCTATTTAGAATGTATCCTGCTTTATTCACTTAACATTATAAAATTAGCACTTGGGTAGCATCAGTTCATACTTTATGATAGGAAAACCTGTTGGGTCTGTGATGAGGCCAGGGAGTAGATGCTTGTCTGAAAAGTTTGAGAGGTCTAGTTTGATGCTAACTTCAGATACAAAAGATAGTGGGGAAATTGGTCATTTTTGAAGGGCTTCCTACTAGGTAATTGTTTTTAATCTCGGGAAAGATTTTCAGACCAAACTGAAAAGTAATGGATCCAGTCTGCATATGGGTGTTTGGCTTTGATACAATTTGTTTCTGAAGTTTCTGAAGTTGTTGCTGTTACAAAAAACAGCAACAATTCTAGTATTATGGAGATGAAGACTCATTAGGGAAGTAGGTTTCCTTGGCCAGTACCTCTTGAATGTCGTGTCCGGAAACGAAACGAAACAAAACAAACTAATTAAGATCATAAGCAAAAGAAGAGTATTGTGAAGTTCACACTTTCATTCAAATTGAGTGTCCATCATGTGCAAGTTATTGTGCACTGTGGGAGAGCAATGAAGTGCAAGACTTCCTCTCAAGAAACACACTCTACCGTGTGAAATAAGACATAAAGACCAATGATTGCAGTAGAAGGTGATACCTTACATTGATGTTGTTCACCAAGAAATAGCATGTCTTAGCAGAGATTTTGAAAATATTTCCAACATTTTTCAAAACAGAAAGACTACTGAGAACTAAAAACATCAAGCTTTATCTTAAAAGATGAAGAGTTTCTACTATTTTATTCATTAAATATCAATTTTTCTGCTTTACTTTAATAAATCTAGATATTTAAGATGAAATTTCATGATGAAACAGTATCTTCACTTATGATGAGATTTTTAGAGAGGTGGAGGTTGGACAATGAGTATTAAATTAATGGTTAAGTTATGGTGCTGAAATGAAGACAAATTGTTCTGACACTTTAAAAATAATTATGAAACTGACTTATTGCCATACTGAAATGCTGAGCACAAGTATTGCTCAAGGAGCCCTGGGGGAGCAGTGGTTAAAACGCTCAGCTGCTAACTGAAAGGTTGGTGACTCCAACCCACCAGCCGCTCCATGGGAGTAAGGTGTGGCAATTTGTTTTTATAAAGATTACAGCCTTCGAAACCCTGTGGGGCAGTTCTACTCTGTCCTATAGGGTTACTATGAGTCAGGATCGACTCGACTGCAAGGGTGTAAGTATTGTTCGGTCTTTTTGTTCTAATTAGATTTATTTATTTCCAATATCTTTTGAAGAGAATGAGAACAGATCACAAAAAAAAGGCCCATTATGCAGCAATATGATTTGAACTTTTTAAAGACAGAGTGATTCTTGATATTGCAGAAATCTGTATGACGCTCAGGCTTTCCTCAGTAAACAAATGGCAGCAATAACATCTTTAAATCATTCTCTCAAATACATCTCAGCTATGGCTCTGCTTATACAACTTATGCTACTGAATGTGTAATAGCTGGGGAAAGCATTTCCTGGAGGCAGAGCAGGCTCATCAAAACTCAATTCAAAAAAATACACAACAAAACAGAAAGGTAAAAAACAACCCCACAATCTCCAAACCAATCCATGGGGAATCAAACAACTTTTAGGAAAGGCCACGTACTGATTTTATTAAGTCAAGTGGGCTATGCACAAATATGACCAATAGTCTGCATGTGCTCCGTCTAGTCACTGGTATAGAATTGTAAATCAGTTTAGTGCCCATTGTTGCCTAATCTTAACAGAAAGCCCTTAACTGACACCCTTATTTGAAAATGCTGGGAACTGAAATGCTTAAAGATATGTGAGATGACTAGCTCACAAAGCCAGAAAAAAACAAAACAGTGAAAAAAAAAAACAACCCAGTTGCCCTGGAGTCTGACTCATGGCCACTCCATGTGTGTCAGAGCAGGACTATGCTCCAAGGAGTTTTCAATGGCTGATATTTTGGAAGTAGAAGGTAATAGCCTTTCTTCCAAGGTGCCTACCGGTAGACTTGAACCTCCAGCTTTTTCGTTAATGCAGCTTTTTGCAACACGCAGGGACTCCTAAATCAGGAGGTGCAGGAGGGAAAATAGAGACCACAGGGTAATGAAAGCTTGAATATCTGCAACGGATTTGGCTTGTCATAGCTCACCTCCCTAATAGAAAGCCTTGGGGTGGAGAACAGTAAGATGTGTGAAAGTAAAAATATTTAGCAACCCACATGGCGTGGGGATGGACCAATCAGAAAGGATACTGGCTGTAAACAACCAATATGACAGCCCTGGTGCTGGCTAGTTGGATGTTACCTCTTTTTGTCCCATGTTTATGAGATTTTGTCTGAGGTGGCATTTACTTCAGAGAATTAGAAGAGATTAGATTAATGGATGACAAATCACACTTCCCTTTTGCACATAAGGGAGCAGCATGTAAGAGGCACTAGTATCTATATCTTTGCATATGCAAAAAAAAATTTGGTTATCATTTTATTTATTTAGCAAACACTTATCAAATGTCTACATTGTGTTAAGCTGAGAGTCCATAATTAAACTTTTCCCATTATATAACTCAGTTTTATTTAAAATAAATGATAGAGCTGGAAAGACATTTGGGGGTCATCTAATATAACCTTTTTATTTTACTGATGAGGAAACTGAGGTCCAGACTGATTATGTAACAAATATTTACTAGGCATCTACTATGTGCCACGCACTGTTCTAGGTGCTATGGATAGAGTGGTAAACATGTAAAACATAAGAATCCTCCTCTTATGGAGCATACATTCAAGAAAACAAGATACTTTCAGATAGTGATGAGAGCCAAGAAAGTGATAAAACAGTGGGCTGTGATAGAGAGTGTGATGGTTAAGGCTGTGTGTCAACTTGGCTGGGCCATGATTCTCAGTGGTTTGGCAGTTATGATGTAGTTTGGCAATCATATAATGAAGTAATCACCTCCATGATGAGATCTGATATAAAGTGATCACCTCCATGATGGGATCTGTTGTGAGTAGCCAATCAGTTGAAAGGGATTTTCCTTGGAGGTGTGGCCTGCATCCAATATAGGTGGACTTTCTGGCAAGGCTCATGGGCTTTTGCTTGTTCTGTATCCTGCAGCTGGCTCCTGTTCATCCGCCCTCCAGTTCTTGGGACTTGAGCTAGCAGCTTACCTGCCGATCTTGGGACATGTCAACCTCCTCGGTCTGGATCTTGGGTTCACTAGCCCCTGTAGCTACGTGAGTTGGGAGAAGCCTCCAGCCTGACACATGGATTTGGGACTTACAACTGTGTGAGCCATTTCCTCAATCTCTCTCTCTCTCTATGTATATGTATACACACACACACACACACACACACACACACACACACGTAGATGCTTCACTGGTTTTGCTTCTCTAGAGAACCCAGCCTAAGACAGAGAGTGACTGTGGTTAAGGACTGTCCACTTTAGATTTGTTGTTTAACAAAGGCCTCATAAGGAGGTGACATTGAATGAAAAGGAGGCATCATGCTGACAAAGATATGGGGGCAGAACCTTCTAAGCAGAAGGAATAGCAAGTGTAAAGAACCAAATTTGGCATACAGAGGAAAGGAAATAAGATCTGTGTGGATGGGGTATAGTGAGTAAGCCAGAGAGCATTACTACATGAAGTTGAAGAGGTGGGAAGGAGCCAGATCACAGAGGGCTTTTAGGTCTTGGTAAGTTGTCTTTCAGTCTAAGTGTTATGAAAATATATTTATATTTATTATATATAGCATGTATATGTAAACATATACATGGTATGAGGTTTATATGATCTGATGTCTATTCTTCAAAGATCATCTGGCAGAAGAAAAAGAGTTAATGGGCTATTATAATCAAATGAAAGGTGATAATATTGTAGACTACAGTGGTAGATGCAGATTTGAGAGAAGAGGATGGTTGTGGGATATGTTTTGAAGATAGAGTCAACAGGACTTATAATGGCTAAAATACCATGGATGAGAGACAGGGAGGAATCTAGATTACCTCCTAGATTTTTTTTTTACTTGATTTTCTAGGTTGATGGTGATGCTAGTAAGCTGAGATAGGTAGACTGGGGAAAGAATAGATGGATTGGGGTAGAAATCAGTAATTCTGTTTTGGACACATTAGCTATGAGATGCCTATTAAATATCTTCATATAGATGTCCAGGAGTTTATCAGATGATCATGAGCCTGAAAACCAGTGAAGAGGTGTGTGTGTGTGTTTTAAACATTTTATTGTTGTTCAGGTTCAAGTTTACAGAGCAAATTATTTTCCCATTCAACAATTCATACACAGCTTGTTTTGTGACATTGGTTGCAAACCCCTGAATGTGTAGCACTCTCCCCACCTTCCTCCCTGGGTTCCCAGTGTCCATTCACCTAGCTTTCCTGCCCTACCATCCTTCTAAACTTTGCTTTTGGGCAAATGCTGCCCTTTAGGTCTTGTAGTTGGTGGTTCTGAGGTATACTTTCCTCACTGGTGTTACTGTTCATGTTATAGGCCTGTCCAGTGCAGTGAAGAGGTTTTGACTAGAGATAGAAACTTGGGAATTATCTGAAGATTGATGGTATTTGAAACCATGGGACAAGATAGGATCTCTTAGGAAGGGAGAATAAATACAGAAGAGGGCTGAGGACTAAACTGGGCACAGATATGCCTTTTTGTTTTGTTTTGATCATACTTTGGTCATATTTTCCTCAAGTATTTGAATCTGTAGATTTCCTAAATGTCTTTTGGTCTTTCCTGATATGTCTATTAATGTCTGATGATGGCTAGGCTGGCTGATGTTGGAGTTCAAGATAAGGTTTTATTTTTTTCTCTAGTACATGTCCTTCCCACTGTGAGTATCTCCGTAACAGCATTTCATAGGAGGCAACAACTTCGTGTTTCAGTCTTTCTCTCTGACATCCAAACCCCAAACCTCAGCGATAGCTTTATATATCTCTGCCCTTTACTTGTTGCATTGATTGCCAAATCTCTCTGCTTCACTCTATATTCACAGCTTTTTTCTCTCTCTCCACCACTGCCCTAATCCTTACCTGAATGATTCTCTTCACTGAAACACTATGCCTCCAAGCAGTCCATCTGTTCCATTTCTGCCTACTGTCACTGTTCAAATGATCCTTTCTGTGCTTCTGGCACTTACATTTTTACTCTTAAATCCCACATGAGCTTTCCATACTCTGAAGAATCAACTTCACAATCCTTGCCCATGTCAGGCTTTCAAGGTATGAATGATTTCATTTTTCTCATCCCATCCTATATGCCTGACTTCTTTCACTTCTTCTACATTTTCAGAATCCTCTTCATCACAATTGTTTCAGTTATTCCTTTAAACAGCACCATTCTTTTCAAGAGCCATTTAAAAATGCAAGAAAAATAAGACTTGTTTGCTCTTTTATGGTGAGTTCAAGTACTCGTGATGCATGTTTAAGATATTAAATGTCTATCTACTAAATTTAATGTGCACCACACGTAGAGTTATGTTACCTCGTGATTCCTCTAAAGCTTACCTCTTCCAAGCCAAAAATAAACTGACAGAAAATGATCTAACAATGCCCTCAGACAGGTACATATAAAAGCCTTGCAGAAGTGTGGGGATCTGGGATAAGCCAACAGAGTGAGTGGAAAAATGTCCTCTACTACAAAGTGCCTATTTTTATTTTGACCTTTCATTTTGTGCTAGACAACATTAATATAGAGGCAGCAGGGCACTCAGAGTCAAAAAGGGAACTGAGTTAGTAAGCACCAGTTGCCATGTGAGCTGAAGCCTGTTTGTGTCACAGATCTTGGCAAAGATCAAACTGGAGATCAAAGGCTTTGACAAAATATGACTGAGTTTAGCAGCTCGTAAACCTCTTCCCACAGCCATGGAGAGTAGTTTGTGACTGACTGCTGCCTGAGGTGTGCCTCTAACAGGGAGTCTACATGAGAGATGCTGGCTGAGACAAAGGTCAATCAGCCTGGATGGTAATGATGATGATCTGGGCTGATAGAAGAGTTGAGGTGCCAAGTTCCAGCAGGAGTTAACATAACAGATACCAAGGTATTAAAGCAGCCAAGCCTGCTGTGATCTCAGACAGATGTGACAGCAGCTGGAGAAAGCTGCAGGGGCAAAACAAGCAGCAGTGGCTTCAAAGAGAGCTGAAAGATTCCAGCGCTCAGGTCTGTGATATTTGGGAAACTCTCAGAGAGGAAAGGTTTGGGCACCTATTTTTATGTTTTATCAGTCATGATTTTCAAAATTAGCCTGCGATGACAATTCCTTATGCTGATACACACCATCTAATCACACTTTTAGAAAGGTGTGTGCTTACACGGGCCTGGCACAGGTAATTTGACGTTGTCTATAAATAATTTGTTGAAGAAAAGAAAAAAGGAAAGTAGAAGGGAACAGGTTTGGAAGGCTAAAACTTTCATATAAATTTCTAGCTAAGTGGTACTCATAAGAGCAAGACTGGTATTTTGAGTAGGTAGCAGCCAAAATGGCACCATTTGAGAAGGAAATAGATATCTGTTTCCATATTTTTCCCTCAATACCTGTCTGCCTGGAATTTATACTGTTACATATTTATTCCCAAGGGTCATGAATTTTTTCAGGCTTCAAAAGTTTCTTATCAAAATGTAAATAACTCCCTGGGAGGGAATGCACCTTAAATATATGTTTGGCTTACACTGTAATTGACAACTAGTTTAGGACAGGGGTGTTTAGAAAAGGACACAATTATCTGGGTGGTACACTCCGAAGGAAAACTGATTTCAGGAGGAAAACTGATTTCAATCCCCTGAAAGCATCATGGACAATGCCTTTCTTCTATTTTACAATTCTGAGTAGAACTAGCTCTGCTGAAGACGATCCAGTCTCACCTAGGACATGTCACTACATGAAATGACATGAAACCTGATTTTGTCTTCCTTCAGGACTCACACATACCAACGATTATAAAAATGGCATGGACCGGGCCACATTTTATTCTGTTATACATAAGGAGGCCATGAGTTGGAGCCGACTTGACGGCAAACAATAACAACAACCTGATTTTGAATAGTACACCTGATTCCTTCCATAGATATATTTTTGTTTTAATGCAAGCTGCAAACAATATATCATATATGCAAAGGTATATAGATGCAAATATATACATGTGAACAAATATGTGTATGTGTGTGTGTGTGTGTGTGTAGCTTGTGGCTGGGAAAAAAGTTAAGCTCAGAGAGGTTTTTTTGGTCACCTGTTAGTGCTGTCCAATAAATTACAGAGCTCAGATTTAGAGTTTCAGACATTGTTAGATTATTTACTCAGAAAACAAACCTAGAGAATCAACACATCCAACATCGTGACGGCGAGCTATTCAGCCCGTCTCTTTTATCACTGTCACTCTTACCTTTACGTAGTGGTAGAAGAAAGATATTTAGATTAAAAAAATGGATGACAGGATCATCCTCCATTTCTAGATGTGGATATGTTTCTGACGTAGCATCAGTAAATATAGTTTGATTTCACTGTCCCTCGTTATTTTCTAAAGGCAGTTTGAGAACCTGGCAAGGTGCAGAAATTAATGTGCAGGGAGTATAAATTCAAGATTCAAACCATTAGCCTCCTGTGGAGCAATTATTCACATTCAAAGACTATCCCTATACTCTCCCAGTTAGTCTGATGAAGGCCAACTGGCCAAGGCTTTGAATTGTTTGGAAATATTCCTTTAGGAATGAAATGAGGAAACTGTGAGAAATAAATAATTTTTATTCATTGTTTTGGTACATGTTTGTGACAAGGGGCTTTGAGAAATATTTAAACCTATGCCAATTTTTAGTTTGGTTGCTCTGTGACACTGAAAGTTGTCTCAAATTGTTTTGCCATTATCATGATTTTGGCTGGCAGTTTGAATCCACCAGCTGCTCCTTGGAGACCCTGTGGGGCAGTTCTACTCCATCCTATAGGGTCTCTATGAATCAGAATCAACTTGATGGCACACAGTAACGACAACAATTTGAATTCTGTTTTGGAAATAGCCAAGACTGAATTTTGCCTAACTTCTGCCTGGATTTTCCCAATGTCTGTAATTACCTAGGTGATTTAGGCTATATTCAAAATAAAAATAAATTTATTTTGTAATCAATTTCTGAGTACACTTTATCGATAGTTTTATAATTCAAGGGAGGTAAGTATCCCGATCAATCAGTTAATCACTATGGGCTTCAATGGGAGACAGATCTATGAATACCAACTCTGTCACTTAAATTGCTGTGTAATACTGGGCAAGTTATTTAATCTTACTAAAGCTCAGTTTCCTCATCTGTAGATACTTATCTAGAATCTATGGTGAGTTATCATTTTAACTGTCTACAATGTACTAGGTGATGGGCTAGAACAAGACTGTTAAATAGGAATATAATGCAAGCCACGTATATAATTTAAAATTTTCTAGTAGCCCCATTAAAAAAGTAAACAACAATAACAACAACAAAAAAGGTGAAATTAACTTAACAACATATTTTATGTAGTTAAACATGTCCAAATATCACTTAAACATGAATCAATGTAGAGTTATTTGACTTTTTTTTTCTCATACTAAGTCTTCAAAATCCAGTGTGTATTTTAAACTTACAGCACATCTCAATTTGGATGCTAAGTTTTCAACTTATAAAGTGACATGTAGCCCTAGCAAAATAACAAAATTCTGTTTAGTGAAAAACTATTTTACCCCGCTTCAGTTTTTAAATTTAAATTTAATAAATCATTAAATTATATTGAAAGTGTTGTGTTTTAGTTATGTTAGCCACATTTCAAGTGTTTGATGATCCCATGTGACTAGTGGAGATAGTGTTGGAAATCATAGGGCTAGAAAGATGGGCTCGAAGTAAGTGCTCAGATCCTATGAACCTTTGGCCTTCACCTGCTCAGTATCGTAAAAACCTTAGTTGCCCACTTGTCTTCTGAGGCAGAGAAGATGGGACAGTAGATGGTTGCTTCTTCTTGTTCTTCTTCTTTTTTTTTGTTTGGATGATTACTTCTTGATAACCATTTGAAGCAGCCCAATATTGGAAAAGATGGCGAGAAAAGTTGAATTTTATGCCAGTATTTGTTGCTCAGGCCAGACTTCCTGCCTTGACAGTTCCTTCTTGAACGACTAAAGCAGGGACATTAGTGATGTAAGCAAGCTCAATGATGGCATGTAACCCAACAATCTTAACTTTGTGCAGAGGGCCACAATGTAGGCAGAGCCAGGATTGGATTACCCAATAAGCAAGGTACGCACGGGCTTGTTCACTACAGATTAGTAAGTAAGCATAAGTTAGCCGGTGCATACCTTGCTGACTGGGTCACCCGTCCCTGTCAGGGACTGTAAATTTGAAAAGAGGCTTTGATTCTGTAGGAGGATGCTGTGGGGTTGTGAGAGAGACAGATGCCAGGCATACCTAGAAGCAGAAACTTTGATGTGGTGAAAAAATGTGAAATTGTTCACTACCGATGGTCTGGTGTAAGCATCATGTTTACCTTGTTTATCGGATAACTCGCCCCTGGGCAGAGCTATGATGTGTGAAGTGAGCCCTGGAATAAACTCAAGATATCATGTTGTTGTGACTGATTTCTTGCACATGGGAGGCCAAACTCTGTTACAGTGGGTCACAGCTGTGCAGCTGAGTGTCCTTGCAATGCAGGATAGATTTACAGCAGTGCAGTGATTGTGGTGTCAGCAGTGAAGCAGGTTCACACTATTAGTAGAGCCTTCTACTACCAAGTAATGAGGGAAATACACATGTATAAAAAGTGTGGTCCTTGCTACATTCAATTTACAAATAGTCTAGTTGGGTACATAAGGGAAGATTTTAATTATGTATGAGATCAAAATGCACAACAACAACAGAAAAATAGTAAAAGGCTAGGATACTATTGATTATTAAATTGATATTATTAGTAATAAAGAATGTTGGCATTTACATGACAAGGAGATCACTATGAGTTGGGTTCATCTGAGAAGGCAGGCAAGTTTGAGTCTTGAAGGATTTTTTTTCTTTGGTGTCGAGTATCATAGACTGAGTAAAAGCATAAGGTCAGAACAGGACAAGATTTGTTTGCTAGAATGGAGAATTCTGAAGTGAATAGTTGGAGCTAAAACTGAATGGGTCTGTTCAAGATGCTTTACTTTTTCCTCTAAATAATAGATATTCTTTGAATGTATGGAGTATGAGTGATGTCAAAACAAAGTTTTAAGAGGATTGATTTATAGGAACAAGACCATTAGAATGACACTGGTACATAATTTTATAGTTTCCTTAGATATTTGAGTTTATTATTTAACTAGATCCTCATTAACAATAATTACAAACAGGTGTAATTATCTCCATTTTAAAGAAAAAGATACTGAAGATCAGTTGGTTAAGCTACTTGCTTAAGATCACATGGCTAGTAAATATTCACTAGGGCTAGAATCCAGGCATCTTCATACTCAGTTCTGTGCTGTCTCTATTGTATTTCACTCTATCTATTAGAAGTAGAGCTTTTTAAACATAGTGAAATGTTTCTGGTGACTCATGCATTCTTTGATCTATAGGACATAGCTATTTTTATAGGGCATAGAAAGGTATTATTCGATTTGGGCTATCCCTGGGTAGTATATATAGTCGATATGCAAGGTTGGCTATTGGTTCTCTCACCTGTTTTAGTTTTCAACCTATCTCTCTACCGAAACCTAACTCCTAATGTCCTCATAATATACCTGCAATGGTTAGGGCTTCCTATTCCTAGAGAAAGTCTTACCTCATGACTATCTTACCTACTTAAAATGTATCTGTCTCTTGACTCATTCTTTCTGGAAGCTCCCAACAGTTTGTAGCAGAGGGGCTTAAAAGTTAATTTGTATTGTTGTTGTTAGCTGTCGTCCAGCCGATCACAACTTATAGCGACTTTATATGTAACAGAAGAAAACGTTGCCCAGTCCTACGCCATCTTCACGATCATTGGTATATTTGAGTCCATTGTTGTAGCTGTTGTGTCAATCCATCTGTTAAGAGTTTTTGTGTTTTTTGCTGACCCTCTACTTTGCCAAACAAGATGCCCTTTTCTAGGGATTGGTCTTTCCTGATGACGTGTTCCAGGTAAGCTAGCCGAAGTCTCACCATCCTTGCTTCTAAGGAGCATTCTGGTTGTATTTCTTCTAAGACTGATTTTTCTGTTATTTTGGCAGTCCACAGTATATTCAATATTCTTCAACAACACCACAGTTTGAATGCATCAGTTTTTCTTCTGTCTTCCTTTTTTTGTTATCCAGCTTTCACATACATATAAGGAGATTGAAAAGGCCATGGATTGGGTTAGATGCACATTAGTTATCAAATTGACATCACCAGCTCATTTGTTACTTTCCTTCCTAATAATACTTAGACTCTTTTGATGCAAATGATTAAGATTTTATCATTTCAGTTCTTGAGGTTGGGGTTGGTAGAAATATTTCTCTCTCTCTGTTCCTACTCAGGATGGTCTCCTTTCTTCCCTGCACCTACCCCTTTTCATAACTCTTACTGAATTCTGGTCAAGTACAAGCCTACATTCAAGCTTTGTCTACATTTGTTCCTAACCATCTTAGTGCCCTGGAAGTTGGGTATGACCAGCTGGTATTCATCTGAATTCAAAACCCAGGCCTTCCCCCTATGTCAGGTTGCTTGCTGAAGTTTCCAAGTGACAGCTGCTCCAGGATCTTCTCAGCCTGATTGTTTTAACCCAGACGGAAACTACCCAGCTTTCAATTCCTACTATCAACTTCTATGGCCATATTCAAAGCTGCCAAATCCTCTTGTGGCCTTGTGTACTACCCTTGAAGCTTTTCCCTTTCCATGGGTAATATCTTTTGATGATAGAGACTGAGATTCTTTCAAGCCAAGAAATTACCCTCCAGTTTTCACTATGCTGCAATCCCACTGTCGCTCAACTGATATTCTCAACTCCACTTATAGCCAAGTTCATCTGTGTTGATGTTGCTTGACTAGTAATGTTGGCCACCTACTGAGGTTTGATCAGTGGATTTGCCATCACTCCAAGTTTACTGCTGAAACTCCCTGTGTGTCTGCTTTTCCTTTTGCCTTCAATCTGTTGGCAAGCAAACAAGCAGATTTGCAAGATTCTTGTTTTAGGGTTATAATTCTGCCAAGACTATCAAGAATAGATTGATATAGAAGAACAAGCTCTTCCTAATCCAGAAGTAGCTGAATCTTGTTCCAAAAATTCTCACAAAGTATTTTTCATTCATTTATTTAAAAAATGAAGCCAATCATAAAAAAGAATTAGGTGGTTCATATAGTGTTATGGGTTTTTCGTTTCTCTTGAAAAGTTGATATATTTGGCCACATCTGTCTCATATTTCCAAACAGCAACATTTGACTGGAATGAAACATTAATTGTCCCCTTTCTCCAATTCATCAAAGCCCCCATTACATGCATTATAAGCTATGTGCTGTCTACTTCACTCATTTTTATCTCTGTGACTTCTGTAGGCATTTGAGATGTTAACCTTTTTTTTTCTAGAATTTTATTTATGTAGTGAAAAGAATATTTTCAAGTTATATAGACAGGTATCCAGATTTTGGTTCTGTCCATTGTGAGCAGTGGAAACTTTGAAGCTATTTTGACAGTTATTCTGCTAGAAGAATGAATAAATCAGTCTTGGAGGAAGTACAGTCAGAATGCTCTTTAGAAGTGAGGATGGCAAGACTTTGTCTCACTTACTTTGGAAACATCATCAGGAAAGGCCAATTGCTAGTGAAGGACATCAAGTCTGTTAATGTAGAGGGTCAGTGAAAAAGAAGGAAACCCTCTATGAGATGGGTTGACATGATATCTGCAACAATGGGCTCGAAAATACTAAAGATTGTGAGGCTGGTGCAGGATCAGACAATGTTTCATTCTGTTATACAGAAAGTTGCTATCATTCAGAACCAACTCAATGGAGATTAACAACAACAGATATTTGTAATTCCATTAGGGTCCCTAATACGATGTGGGCACATAAGAAGTATTCATTACTTGATAAATAATTTTACTACTTTTATTACTAATACTATTGCTGCTGTTGCTGTAGCTGCTACTGCTACTACCACCACCATTATAGTACTATTGGGGTCACATTCTCTAGGTCTTCAACAGAGGAGTGCTACCCTGATAGTTCTCAATGTTCTCTGTTCTTAGGGTGAGCACCAGGTTATTGACTCTTGCTGGGCTCAGCAGAGCTGTTGGCCTATTCATTTTTTAACTTGCTGTTATCCACCTGCATTGACCTGCTAAACACCTGTGCTCTGAGGTAAAGGTGATGCTTGTAAGGTTCCATCCAAGTTACTCCAGAGGGTTATAGAGAATCATGTGCGTATTTGAGCTCTCACCTCTGAGTAGTTGGTGAGGACCTCTCTGGGCCCTTCAGGGCCAATGCTTATTCAGGCTGAAGGAATCCTCTGCTCACATCCATTTCCACAGAGCATAATACAGCCCCAGGATGAATTGATTTGACTCTGCAGTATCAAATGCAACTCTTGAAAGTATGTCATTTATACCTATAGTTTCTCAGTTTTATAATGGGGATAAGACTATTTTATCTCTTGTAGAGGATCATGTACTGCACTCTGCTTCCTCTTCAGGACCAAGAATTTTCCCCTGCAGCTGCTGGGAGTGCTGCTGCCTGATAGACCTCAGCTGGAAATGGTTCTTAGCTGAAGAAGTTCAGTGGGACAACTTATATCCAATGTCTGGTGGTTATAGCAGTACAAAGGTCTCATTCCCTATCACCAGCTGGAGACAACTCTGAAGGGTCATTCTAGCTTTAGAGCTCCCTGTGCGTTCAACTGAAGCCTTTTGTTGAGAATGTACTGCAGCCCAACCTCTCTCCCTACCCAATCCTTCCCCTACAGGTGTTAATATCTAGAGCACTCCTTCATAAACGTCCTGTAGGTTAATCCCTGTCTCTGAGTCTGGTACCTAGCAATAACTGAAATGTATGGATTAACCAAGATTTTTGCAAATTTCAAGTATGCACATAATCTAGAGAGTTATATATCCCAGATCAAATAATTCCATAATGATAGTAGGAAGAGGACAAAACACTAGAATATGTAGGAAATGACTCAAATAAACTAGATCTATGGATAGGACAGGTTCTGAATAGCTGAAACTATAATATAATAATTTTCACAAAACTTCTACATCTATTTTGAAAATTCTGTGTTAGATTTATTTTGTATTTATTGATAAAGTTCTATAATAATAAGGAAAAAGAAATAGTCACTTTTAAAGTATAAATTGAACTCTTCATAAGTATATCTGAATCTTTTTATTAGAACTGTCAGAGAAATCTTCCCAGGGTTCTTTGTTTCTTCACATTCATGTTGAATGTGTTTCTCAGAAAATAAAATGGCTGTTTTTCACCTTATTGCGATTTTTCATTGCCAACTTATTTCCTATCAAGGGAATGTTTCTTACTAGAAAAATCAGGAATTTCTTAGAAACTAAATATGGTTAAATTTTAGTTCCTTAATAAAATAAGGGAGGGTAGTAGATATAAAAAAGTCTTTTTTAATAGAGATAATGAGCAACTTGGTAGACTTGGTGAGTAAAATTTCATTATTGTAGTATTATTAGTTCTGTAAGAAGTGAATACTTATTTGAATAACACTAGGGCTATATGTCCTGGAAATGTGTGCTTTATTAAAAATGACATTATTTGAAATAATTATCCATACGAACAACGTTGCAGATTGGAATTAAGTTCCAAAAGAAACCAAGAAAAGTGACTCTCGCTATATTATAAAATAACAATTTCCTTTCTCATTTACTTTGATAATTATTCACACTTGTTCTCTCTTTAAACCTCAAATTCCATCTCCTTCCTCTTCCTTCAGAAGAAAACTACCTCATCTTCTCTCCAACACATTGCCAAAAATTACCTGCATGTGAATCCAGGCCCAGACTTTCTTCCTGTCGGACTCAATGAACTCTCTCTGCTAGTGCATGTGGCCAATCTCTCTGCTTAAGCACATGTTTCCATTAGCTCTTGACCACTAACGGACTTTGCTTTTGCAATTTCTCTCTCTCTCTTCTACCTTAATCTTCCATCTTAAGAAAATTCCCTTGACCCATTGTCATTCTTGAGCTGCAGCCACATTTCTCTGATTTTTCTTGGAGTAAAACTCCTTGAAAAAATTGTCTTTCCTTCTGTTTTCATTTTCACATCTCCAAATTTCTTTTTAACCCATTCCAATTAGTCTTTTATCTCCATTAGTCCACTAAAACCACTAAAAATGGAGGAAACCATTCACCTCCATCTTGTCAAGTTTAGTGATCCACTTGCTGTCCTCTTCCTTCTTAAGCTCTCAGCAGAATATGACACAGTTGAACTCTTTTTCTATTAAGTACATAGAACCACACTCTCCTGGGTTTTCTTTTTAGAACTCTGCCAGCTTTTTCTTAATCTTTTTGGTAACTTTTCCTCCTGCTACAAGTCTCTAAATGCGTAGTGCCAGAGTTCAGCCCTTTGTCTCTTCTCTCCTTTTCCTAGACTCTCTCCTAGATGATCTCATTTAGTACCATGGCTTTAAATATCATACCTTTGCTTATGACTTCCAAATTTTGTGTCCATTCTTGGCCTTTCCTATGGCCTTACAAACAGCTTTACTTGGCCATCTAACAGGCATTTCCGATCTTATATGTTAAATTAAACTCTTAATTTTCACCTTGTCACTTTTCCTCACCCTGTCTAATCAGTCTTGGTAAATGTTATCACCATTCATATAGCTGTTGAGGGCAAAAATTAAGATTGAGGCTTTATTCCTCTCTCTCTTCTCTTCTCCTCCTTCCCTCCCCTTCTTTTTTCCTCCTTCCCTCCCTCTTTTCCTTCTTTCCTTTCTTCCTTTTTCTCTACAAACATCTAATCAATTAGGAAGTCCTGCTGGCTTTACCTTTAAAATACGTACTGACTCCCACCACTCTCACATTTCCACCACTATTATACTAATACAACTATCTTCCACTTTGACTTTTCTAAGAGCCTCTGAATTAGTTTCATTGCTTTCAGTTTTGCCCCCAGTTCAGTCAATTCTCCACATAGCAGCTGAAGTGATTTTTTTAAAACATAAATTAGATCAAATTACTTTCTTCCTCAATACCAGTTTATGTTTTTCCATTATATTCAGAATAAATTAAAAACTCCTCACTGTTCCTGTAATGACTTATATGATCTGGCCCCTGTCTATCTCATTTCTACCACTCTCCCATTTGCTCACTTTGTTTTAGCTATACTGGCCTTCTTGTTTCTCAAACCCTCCAAGATCATCCTCACTTCAGGGCATTTGCACTTCCTGTGCCCTCCACTTGGAATATTTCGTCCACTAGATCCTCACTTATTGATAGTATTCAGGTGTTAGTTCATCTTCCCAGAGAGATATTCCCTGACCACTGTATCAAAAAGAGCCTTCTGTAGGACAGTAGGACAGAACATACTACAGGGGAAGTCAATACAACTGGACTAAACAAAAGCTAAGAAGTTTCCTGTATACAATCAAACACTCTGAGGGACAGAGTAGCAGGGGTTGGGGGTCTGGGGACCATGCTTTCAGGGGAAATCTAGGTCAATTGGCATACAAAGTTTATTAAGAAAATGTTCAGCATCCTACTATGGTGAGTGGCGTCTGGGGTCTTAAAAGCTAGCAAGCAGCCATCTAAGATGTATCAATTGGTCCCAACCACCCGGAGTAAAGGAGAATGAAGAACACCAAAGACACAAGGGAAGTATTAGCCCAAGAGACAGAAAGGGCCACATAAACCACAGACTTCATCAGCCTAAGACCAGAAGAACTAGAAGGTGCCTGGCTACCACCTATGACTGCCTTGACAGGGAACACAACAGAAAGTCCCTGATGGTACAGGAGAAAGGTGAGGTGTAGAAATCAAATTCTAGTAAAAACACCAGACTTAATGGTCTGACTAAGACAGGAGGAACCCTGGAAAGCATGGCTCCCAGACTCTCTGTTAACGCAGAACTAGAACAATTCCCAATGCCAACTCTTCGGACGAAGATCGGACTGGATTGTGGGACATAAAATGATACTTGTGAAGAGTGTGCTTCTTAGTTCAAATAGATACGTGAGACTAAACGGGCAGCTTCTGTCTGGAGGTGAGATGGGAAGGCAGAGAGGGTTAGGAGCTGGTTGAATGGACATGAGAAATCAGGGGTGGAAAGGAGGAGTGTGCTGTCACAGTATAGAGAGAGCAATTAGGGTCATATAACAATATATGTATAAATTTTTGTATGAGAAACTAACTTGAAATGTAAACTATCACTTAAACTACAACAATAAACAAACGAACAAGAGCCTTCCCTGCCCTGTCATCGTTTCCTAGGCCCATATTCTGCTTTATCTTATTCTTAGCACCAACTATTTGAAAATATATTTTGTACTCTTTCTTTTTTTTTTTTTTTTTGTAGTATATACATCAGGCTGATTATTTATTAAATTTTAATGCGGTACATCAAATTCTAGTGACCACAGAGCTTGTGTTCCTCATCAGATCACTCTTTTCCCTGTATATCTAGAAAGCTAACATAATATTCGCTAGTGCACTAAATAATATAAAAGTGGCAAAAAAAGAACATTTCACCTACAGCAGGCAATGGCAAATTGTTCTTCAGCCTTTTTAATTAGGTTTTTGCATTCTTATTAAGTTAAGCAATATGTATAAGTTGTACATATACAGTGAAAGGGATTTCTCTGTATACCTGAAATCCAACATATATGCAGAAAACAAGGTTTCATTTCTCTTTTTCTAAAAATAACAAAAAAATTTTTTTTGGAAAATAGATTGTGCATTCTTATGTTTGCTTGTTTACTCTCTGTGGCCCCACTAAAACGGAAGCTGTTTAAGAGCTAGGACTCTTTCTAGTTCAGTGCTTTCCTTGTGTACCTTAAACAGTGCCAGCCACATGGTGAGCTCTTAATAAATATTTATTGAATGAATAAAAAACTAAAATTAAAAATATTAAATAAGAATGGAATGTGAAAAAAATAGGGGGAATAGGATTGAGACAGATATGGAGTTAGCAAGGTCTAATTCCTTGGTGGTGTAGTGGTTAAGAGCTAAAGCTGTTAACAAAAAAGTTGGCAGTTCTAACCCACCAGGCACTCCTTGGAAACTCTATGGGGCAGTTCTACGCTGTCCTATCCTATCGGGTTGCTATGAGTTGGAATCGATTTGATGGCAATGGGTTTAGTTTTTTGTTTCTAGAAGGTAATAGGTATAAATGGTGAGTAGAAAAGGAGGAATGTCATTTACAGGCAGAAAGAGAGATGAGGCTTTAGGTCATATTTAGCTGCATGTTGCACCCAACCAAAGGAACAAATATAGTGGAAAGCTTGGTGTGGGCTAGGTGAGAGAAAGTACATCAGATTCCTAACCTACAGGGGCTTGCCTGAGTGTTCCTCTTATGTGAAGTAGAGGAGTCACTGTACAGTGAGGACTTTTCATAAAGGAACTACCTAAACCAGGTTGAATACCTATAGATTTTCTTTTTGAGGCAAAGATCCTGTTTCGATAATGTTAAAAAAAATGCACAATAAAATAATTCACAGCAGTATTGCACACTTCCCTTCTCCTGTTGTTCTCCAGGAACATTAAAAGAGTTTATAATGATTTAGTTCTGATATATCTGTGGAGTCTTTTGTCAGCACTTGGGGGCCTGTTAAAACTGAAGTCTCTTACATCTGAGGGGCTCATTACTGGGCATGATGGCCCCACGATGGCGAGTTGACCAGGCTCCAGAACTGTAGCATAGTTCATAGAGATTTTTAACATCACATGAGCCCTTATCATGTCAGTTCTGAATTTTATCAAAAAGAATCAAGACAGTGCAGTGATATTAGAGCATAAATTTGCTGTGCAAATAATGAATGATTGAACACAGGGTTTGTTAAACTGTTAAGGTTTCTGTGTAAATTACACTGATAATATTCAGTGATTCTGTATAGTAGTTCTATAGCTATGTAAAAGCAGATTCTAAATAAAATCCACATTTAGTTACCCTTTTAAGTACAATTTGATTGTAAAATTCATATTTTTTTAAAGCTTAGTACATCATTAGTAAAATGAAAAACTTTTCAAGTTCGCATTTAAATTGCTTGCATATTGTATGTCGATAAAATTAGCATGCGCACCAAACCTTGAACGTTCTGTGCTGAGTTTAGATAATAGCCCTCCCATTGTCTGCCACTCAAATATCTTTGCTTTTGAGTTTTCAAAGACCATATCTGAAAGAGGTGTCCTATTGGATGATTTAAAACAAAACAAAACAAAACAAAACATAAACATTCCTCATTCATTTTTTCAGGTTTTCTTTCTCCTTACATCTGTGATACTTTTCTATGCATTTACTCTGGTGAGTTTTTTTTTTTTTTTTTTAATAGTCCTCCGATTTGCCAGGCTCATCTGGAGGTTAGCTGTAGGAAGCAGTTACATGTTCCAGATGCTCATGAGGGACAGAAGGAGGCATAAGGCACTTCAGTGATATTTTCATGGCTACAAGAGTTGAGAGATAAATGTCATCAACTTTGTCCGCATAAGACCACACTCAATTGAACAAATCTCTACTTTAAAACGAAGAAAAAAGGCAAGAAATTAAGTTATTAACTTGAGCTCCTTTCTGAAAATTAGTTACATCTTTCTGAGACTGCATATCCCTTGTCTCCTCCGTTATAATTGTTATGAGCTCAGAAGCGACACTCAGGTAGCATCTTTAATAGTCTCATGTTGTAGTGTGCTGTCAAGTCGATTCCAACTCATAGTGACCCTATATGACAGAGTAGAATGGGCCCATAGGGTTTCCTAGGCTGTAATATTTATGGGAACAGATAACCAAGTCTTTTCTCCCAGGAAGTTGCTGGTGGGTTTGAACCTCTGACTTTTTGTTTAGCAGCCGAGCATTTAATCATTGCACCACCGGTGCTCCTTAAATAGTCTCATGTTGCTGTTGGGTGCCATGGAGTCGATTTTCGACTCCTACTGACCCCATGTGACAGAGTAGAACTGCCCCATAGGGTTTTCTAGGCTGTAATCTTCATGGGAGCAGATCGCCAGGTATTTCTCCTGTGAAACTGCTGGGTGCGTTCAAACTGCCAACCTTTCAGTTAGCGGCTGAGCGCTTAACTGTTGTGCCACCATAGTTACCTTAAATAAAGGTGTTTTTTAAAACTAGTTGAATGGGGAGACAATTGTGTAATGGAAAGACATTCTGCACTTAAGAAAGTCAGAATCTGAACCCTAGCCTGGCCATTTAGTAGCAGTGTAACACCAGGCAAATTATTTTACTGTTACAAACTTCAGTTTCCTTCTCTGTAAAATGAAGCTAACAACATCATTTCTCTCATTCATTTATTCAACTAACATTTATTGAATGGTTACCTTATGACAAGAACAGGCTTGTTGTGAGGACTAACTCAGGAATGTGAAACTGCCTAACACAATGCCTGGCACATGAAAAGTAATATATATTTGTATTCTGTTAGCACACCAAAATGATTAACATTTAGGTAGTAATTATCTCACTGTGGGTCTTATGCTGTCATTGAAATGTTCTCAGAGGGGACAGTCCAGGGAATCCAGGACTTCTGAGTATCACAGCTAAAAACAAGTCTTCTAAAATATAAATCAGCTACTGGCCCTTTGCTAGATACAAACAGGTCTGTTTCTTGTTCATTTCCTCCTCACTGTCTTTTTCTCAGGGGTGAAGGGTGCCAACAAAGTTTAATTGTAGGCCATCTGACTTTTGGATTGTGAACAGAACCGTCTTTCTGAACTTCAACCCCCTTTTGCTCTTCCTGTTTATTTGAAAGTGTTTTTAGAGAGATGTACTGGCTGCAAAATGGTAAAAACAAATATCCTCACTACTGTAAAAAAGAAAGGACAAACACAAAGCTCCAGAAAAAAATATTTTGTAATTGGTCAAATTTCAATCATTTAAAAGATGTCAGTTTCATCTGGAATGTTCAGTTGATTAGCTCCAATGGGTGTTACTGAACTGGTGATTGGCCTTCTAAGGACAAGTAAGGGTTGATTCATAGAATGGCAGAGGCCCTGACACTCTCAATATCTGACCCACAGAGCTAAACCTTTGTGCTCACTTTTTCTTAAGTTGAGATTTTAAAACCAAATCATAGGGTCAGGGAGCATATGCCAGGTTGTCACAGTCTCACACAGTCATGGTCTCACTCCATAGAATTTTAAAGAGGTAAAAGCCTTAAACAGTAAGCATGAAACAAGTTTGAGAATGTGCAGGTTTATTTGTGATCTCTGAATTCTTTTGAAGTAATGCTTAAAAGTCTTTCTAAGTTATTGTCACATTTTTCCCTTTGAATTCAGTTGGAACTTTGTTAAAAAACAAAACTAACAAACAGAAATCCAAAAAAACCAATGGCCAACATACATGAATCAAAGGAGATTTACAGATCATTTGAGGCTATAATACATCCACATTTCCCATTATCTTGTATACAGTTAGTTGATTCTAATTCATTAATGCTCCCTGAGCACTCTTATGTAATTATCAAATAGTAATATTCAACAGTTACATATTGGCTTTTACCAGAAATCTTAAAATTATGACAATAATTGCTATTTTAATCACAGCATTTCATCTAGAGGTGAAATATTTTGGCAATATTATTTTCTCCAAAGTAGCTTACTTAGTGATCCCAGGCTAGTCACTTTTGCCCCATTCTCCTTATTTGTAAATTAGGGATAATGCCACATGCCTCCTTATCAACCATGTGGTAATGATTAAATAGATAAATATCAGCAGACCCCTCTGAGCTCCTTAGGGCTGAGGTGTTTATCCATCTGAGGTGTTATTACCGTTATCTTGCCACTTGATCATAAATAAAACTCATAGCTGTGAAAGATGGAAAAGATTTTCTTGGGTTGCCAAATCCCACCCAACAACCTGTCTAAGTAGCAGGGCAAGACTGAGTCCCTTGGCAGAAGACATATAATCAATCAAACTGAAACTTCACTTGATCATAGCCAAAAGGTTTGTGGTAATGAGCTTAATAGTATTTACTTGGTGGGTGTCCAGAACAGCTGTCCTTTTTTGTTGCAGGTGCCAGAACCAAAGCCAAAGCAAGGCTGGATTTAGCAAATTCAATTACTTCTCAGGATTTGCTCCCTTCTAAGATAGCACTTAAACCATAATCACACACTGATAATAGACTCCCTGTTAAGTTGGTACTCAATACCCATAACAGCAGATTCAGGGATCTATTTTTTTTCCTTTAAAAAACATTATTTTAACTTTATGCAATAGGGCTTATCAGACATGTTTTACGTTTAGAGTGAGAGTTTGACTTTGATGATGGTAACTCCAAACAACGAATTCCAGACTCTCTTGATTCAATAACACCCCTACAAGAATTGCATTTAATTGTTTCCGAGCCCACAAAGATATTTCCTGATTAATTTTTTTTTGTCTGCAGTAGAAAAAAGGGAATTCAGAGGACATCCTAATTAAAAATGAAAATGGATCATCACACAAGAAGATTATTATGAGATGTAAAACCTCATGAAAAATGAATATCATCTTTCTCAAGCAGGGTAAGCTGTGTGTATGTTTTAATAATCCAGAACACCTGGATATTTCACATTCAAATAGAAGGCGGAGATGTAAGGTGAAAGTGACCTTGTAATAAGGAAGAATTCGCGGATGGAAGTAGGATGCTTGAATGAGCAGACTAACTGGCGACTGAAATTAGAAAACCCTTCCAATCAGTTTGAGGTAAAGAGAGCATACATTGGTGGAATGACTGAAATGACATTAACAGCCAATAGCTGCCAGGCTATACACAAGCATGCCTTCTAGGGTACCTTTCTTAAGGAATTTATTTTTCTATTTGTTTGCATTTTGCGGGGAGAAAGAGAAGAGAGAAATATTGTATTTGGTTTGAGAGCTACAAATTCCATTTCTAAGCCTCAGCTAGTTTACATTTTCTGTCCTTAGCTATTTTCTTTCCTCTTCTAGGTGAAACAGTCTTGCTTTAGTGGATTAGTTAGAAAAATGCTTCATCCGTAAGAGTATGTTAGTGTTCCAGACAAAAATCTCCTCTGCCCGTTTGTGGCACATAGGTAATATTTCAATAATTGATTTGCTTAATTGCAGGTTTCACAAGGTAATACATTTTTCGGTGCATTAGAGGACTTTCTATATCTAAATATTGATGTTTAAAAGCTTTCTATTTAAAAAATAATGTTTTCCTAGGCAATTTTTCTGACTCTTGAGTTCTCTTTTCTTCTTTTATTTCTCCTTGCTCTAACTACCAACTTTGTAATTTCTCATAGTTAAAGAGACCATATATCCCAGACTTACATGAACTATCCCAATTTCTCTCTGCAGTTTTACAAATCACTGAAATGTTCTAGGCATCCAAATAACATTTTCTATAATCTCTATCCCATCAGGAATGAAAGTTGTACAAAATTCTTGAATCAGATATGTTTTGATTTGTGTATATAAGGAAAATATGGTCTGTGTTCATTTGGGTCTTTAAGTCTTTATTCAGTCAACGAATGTTTGCTGATCTCCTTCAAATTGCTGGTTGTGGTGTTTTCTTTTGAAGAGTTTGTGAAGAAGACTACTTCCAAAATAAACAAGATGCTATAGCCATACTATTGCTGCTTTTCACATTAAAAAAAAAAAAAAAAAATGTCTGGAAGCTGAGATTGGCAAATTAATATGGTCTTTTTCCACATAGATTTTACTTTCCTAACCTTGACTGAACTAGAAGCTTAGGTTCCAGGAATAAAAGAAAGATTCAAGGTATATAGGTATATATATATACACATACGGAGTCCTGGTGGCTCAGGGGTTAAGAGCTTGGCCGCTAACCAAAACGTCGCAGTTCTAATCCACCCGCCACTCGCTGGAAATCCTGTGGGGCAGTTCTGCTCTGTCCTATAGGGTCGCTATGAGTTGAAATCAACTTGATGGCAATGGATTTGGTTTTGTTTGGTTTTATACATACATATATATATTGGGAGCTGTTGAAGAAGAATGAATGCTTATCTATGAGATTGTCTTTGGTGAAGTGAAGTGACTTTTCTGCTTTGCATTATGCTTCATTCTTTCCTGAATTAGTTTATTTATAAAGTTGACCCTTGCATGTTCTGTCCTATCTTTAGCTCACCTGGGCTACCACGTGCATACACAGTTCCCTCAATATATCTGGCACCTGACAGCAATTAAAATCTGTCGGTACACTGGTGATGGCAGGAAACATTTAATTTCTGCTAACATCTTTCTAGGTTGTAAACAGTCCTGTCCCCAACTGCGTATTATGTTCTCATTGCATCATCACTTTTCAATTTCTACACAGATCCACGTACCTACCTTTAAAAATAAATTACCAAGACAAGAAAAACATCTATTTAAGAAATAGTTCTCATATTTTTATTCTTAAATTCATTTTATGTTCCTGTGGTTTAGGAATTCAGCACTCATCTCTCACATTGAAAAAATCCAAAGTTGAAGAGAGGCAGTGATTAGCATAACCGCAGGATTCCCCAATTAAAAAAAAAAAAAAATTAATCTTCCCTCTTTCTGCAGACTCTGTTTTGAAAAACACTATCTCTCAGTCTTTATTAAGTAGTAATACTTAATTTGTTGCTAAAAACAGCACACTGTTTGCCAAACACAAGACATAATGGGCGAGTATGTGAGTGAGAATATGGAGGTCCCTGTTCCCCAACCATCACTACTCTCTATTCCTCTTTCAGCTAATTCCCACAGTTTAATCATCAATGCAATATCAAACTGCCAGTGAGAACTTCTGATAAATATTAAGAGTAAATTTAGTAACTGTTCAGTTTATTGGGTGCCTGTCACATGCCAGGCAGTAAGGATGTAAAGGTGAATAAAGCACAGTCTTGGCCTTCAAGGAGCTTATAGTCTAGTGGGAAGGGTATACGCCAATGTACACTGATTTCACATACTATAATCTCAAAGCAAACAAAACTCATTCAAAGTTTAGGCAGCTCTATAATATTTTATTAGATAACTCTATGATTTACATTAAACGTTTTGAAATTAGGTCAAAGATCTTCATGTTTACTTATTAGTGGTTATCATTAGCCCAAGATGTGATGGTGGAAGGCGTTGACAGGGTTAGGAAGAGAGCTCAGAATAACAACTCAAGCAAAAATGGGCTTTTGTCATTTTAAGTCGTTCTTATATGTAGCTGAATTAGCTTTGAATGAAGTAGGTTTGTATTGTGGGGAAAATACTGGCAAAGGTGTTTTTCTTTTTCCTTAAGTTCCTTACGCAGCGGTGTTACAGTGGAACATGTTTGATTTGCTCCTAAACTGTCACACTTAACAAGCTACATGAAGGAGAAATGACTGTTTTGCAAGAGGAATTCTAGAAGCAATCTCTTCTATGAATGCTGGTTGTTATTTTTGACCTGGGTACAGCCCACAGGGGAGATTATTCTCTAGTGAGCAAAGTGGCATGGATGAACAGTGAACATCTGGGATTTATTATTCCTGCGCAGAATACACCTCTACGCATTCTGAATTCTAGCCTCTGCTTTCTTCTACTGACTTGCACCAGAAGTTTAGGAGGAAGAAGCATATTGTGTCTCACTCCTAGTTCTCTATTAATATACACGATTTGTCTCTCTCACACACATAAATACACATTAACACACAGACGTAAGCACACACACATATTTATACACAAAGCCTCCAGTGATTTAAACAATGCTATTTATGGAAGAGGTAGGCTCTGGTTCCTAAATCCTGCAGTAATTACCTTATTTCTTGAAGCATGAGATTTGATTACTCACATATTATTACACGTGCTGCATAGTATTTTTGACTGCCACTTTATGCAGCTCTTCTTAAAAACAGAGTCTCACAATGTAACTCAAGAAGACCGATTTATTGCATAGGCAGAGCAAGTTAGCTGTCAACTCAGCCAAGACATATGTAGGGTTTCAGGAAACCCTGAAGTGGAGGCTGGACAGACTACTGTTTTTAAAGGGGCAACTCTGACAAGGAAGAAGAAGCTTGGAGGTTTAAAAAAGTAAATGCATATGAAGAGTGGGGCAGGTGGGTACTAATTAAGAACAACATGATAAAAATTAGTTCTTGTAACTTAAATAAAGGTTGGGTCCCATTACAGGAGTGGATTATCCAATAGGCAAGGTAAGCACGATGCTTACTTTGCTTACCAGATCATCTGTAGTGAACAATTTCACAGTTTTTTCATCACATCAAAGATTCTGCTTCTAAGTATGGCTGGTATCTATCTCTCTCCCAACCCCACATCACCTTCCTACAGAATCAAAGCCTCTTTTCAAATTTATAATCCCTGATTAAGATGTGCATGGGCTGATTTGTATTTACTTACCGATCTGGTGAAAGCCATGTGAAATTGTTCACTATAGATTAGTAAGTAAGAACAAATCAGCCTGTGCATACTGTGCTTATTTGGTAATCCTACCCTGGATCCCAAACAATGAATGGGAAGCCTAGGCCAATTCATCTCCTTCACATATGCTTCAATAAACACTGCCAGTATCTTGGTGAAAAGCTACTCCCTGTTTCAAGTCCTTTGCCATTACGAGACCCTCCTGTGAAGCCTGTTTGTGTTCTGGGAACATGAAGTATAATAAAAACGGATCACAAAGCAAAGGAAAGGGACAGTTTAATATATGGCATTAGAAAAATCTGACTTCCTATGTGGAGAAAAATAAACCAGATTTCTATTTTACCAACCCGATAGTAGACTCTGGATGCATTAAAGACCTTACAGAGAAAGGTTACATAGCTCTAATAGAAGAAAATGTAGGGGGTTATTTTGCAACTAAGGGGAGGAGAAAGACTTTTAAAATAATATTCCAAAAGCATAAATTCTAGGATCCTAAGTAGCTAGATCCATTTACATTGAAATGAAAAATTTTTAGTCAATAAATGGTGCCTTAGACAAAATAAGGAGATGACCACTTAGAGACAATATTTGCATTTTCTAAAATCAGAAAGGAATTAATTTGTAGAATATAAAATTCTTTGCAAATAACTCAAGGAAAATCAGAACTCAAATGGAAAATAGGTAAAGGTTATGAATTGGTAATTTAGAGAAGGAGAAGCCTGATTGGCTAATGAGTATACTAAGTAACAATCTAAGGAATGAAAATTAACAACACTGAGATACCATTTCACATGCATAAGATTGGTCAAAATTAGAAAGTAATATGTTACGAAGTTTAGAGAGGATGTGAGGAGACTGGAACTTTTGTGTTCTGTTAGTGAGAGTGTAAATACTGTAATTTTTTTTTTGTGGGGGGAGCTGACTGCCAATCTTTAGTGAAAATAAGGATATAGATGCCCCATGACCCAGTTAGCCCAACTTCTGTGAGTATATGACAAGGAAATTTTCTCACAGGTCACTAAGCAGACATGTTCGGCAGTTTTTGTCAGGGCTTCATTCCACCGAAGAAGTGTTGGTTTCTGTCACTACAAGAATAAATAAGTAAACTTTGGTGGCTGCAGAGGAAGGAGCAGCACGCAGCAATTAGAAACCATGAACTAGATGTACATATAGGTCTCAAACACGGTGTTGACAAGTCAAAGATAGGAGCAGAACAAGTATCATAACATAATGCTATATACATAACTTAATGCATGACACACAAACCCATTGTATAAGGGTACATGCTAATTTAAGAGCATATATTATACACAGAAGACAAGTTGCCTGAGGTGGGGGTAGAGATTGTGGCAACTGGAGTGGAGTGTAAGAATGAAGAGAAAACAACATATGAGCAAATATGAAAAATTCCACACTTCTTCCAGGATTTTCTCAAATAGACTTTAAAATTTATTCCTTATGTTACTGAAATTCACCTTTTGAAAATAGTTACAGGAAGAGCATAGGTATGACCCAGGTTAGAAAACGTGGTTTGGTCTTGAGTCTGTTATGACTGGCAAGTCATCTATACTCCTAGTACTCAGCTTACTCAATTACAAAATAATGATGTTACTGATTCTTCAAGATTTTAAGGCCCATTAAGTGGGCTATAATATGTGATAGTACATTGTAAATTGTAAATGCTTTACCAGTGTTAACTAATTCATTTCCTTTGAAGCAAGTTTAGTCGCACAGAACAGCTTTACATCGTTTTTATGTACCAAGTTGGAAACTGAAAACGGAACCTCCCTTTTACTCTCACATGGTTCTCAATTCATCTTGGAGCCAGTATTCATCATCCGTCTTTGTCATGTTAAGAAGCAGGATAGTGTAGTGCTTTAGCTGGTGTCCAGGGTCAGACGAGTGGGTTAGAACTGAGCTCTTACTTGCTCTGAGTAACCTGGGGCAAGTGACCTAACCTCTCTCAGCCTCAGTTTTCTCATCTGTAAGGTCAATCATACCTACCTCAAGGCAGTATTGTGAGGATTAAATAAGCCAGTGAATGTAAAGTGCTTAGAACATTGTGTGCCACAGAGTCGATTCCAACTCATAGCAACCCTACAGTTCAGAGTAGAACTGCCCCATTGGGTTTCCAAGACTGTAATCTTTATAGGAGCAGATTGCCAGGTCTTTTCTCCCTGCAGAGTCATTGAGTGGGTTCAAACCACTGATCTCTCAGTTGGCAGCTGAGCACGTAACCACAGTGCCACCAGGGCTCCTTAAAGTGCTTAGAATAGACCCTGGCATATAGCCAATGCTCAGCAAATGTCGTTTATTGCTACTATTACTAGTAGTACTAGCATTAGTATATACTTTGGCCAAGTCAATCCCTGAGATTTTCCCTTTCTCTTCACGCATACTTTTGGCTGTAAATAATCCAAATTGCTCACAGGAAAAACCAAAGCAAAACCAAAAGATGTAAAACTGAGAAAAGAAAAAGTTTCCAGATAGCTTCTAAAATACTTAGAGCATCCAGGGCAAATACGTCTTACTTACCATGCCTTTTGGGGTTGGATTCTAGTCTAACTCAGCTGTTTCCAACAGTGGAAAAATTTAGTCTAGTGATCTCTGTCTCTCATCTCTCTCTCTTTCTCGTTTCTTTTAAATCTTGTCTGTACTTCAGAGATGATTTAGAGTCACGGTCAGGTTACAGCCCTTCTCAGCTATTTCATCTTTCATATAAATGTTTCTGTGACATTTTATTTATTCTTTTAATAAAAAAATGAACATTCAATAGTTTGTTCTGGTCCCTGGGTAGTGTAATGGTTAATGTGCTTGACTGCTAATCAAAAGGTTGGAGGTTAGAATCCACCCAGAGGCACCTTTGAAGAAAGGCCTACTGATTTACTTCCGAAAAAATCAGCCTTAAGAACCTTATTGAGCATAGCTCTACTCTGAAACACATGGGGTTGCCCTGAGTCAGAATCGACTCAGTGGCAACTAGTGGTGATAGTTAGTTCTGATTTTAAGAGTAAAAATGTTGTTGGTAGAAGATTTAGAAAGTATAGAAAAAGTTAAAGAAGAAAATGAAATTACTCATATTTTTACCATTATAAAAAACCATGGTTGACATTTAAAAATAAAAACTTTAACTTTACTTGAATTTGACTGAAGAAAAAAGGATACTAAAATGTAACTGAAGGGAATAATAAACTTTAATTTTAAAAATAAGTATTAGTTGTTCAAAGATTTCTCCAAAGACAAAACAAAACAGCAAGAAAAAAATAAAAGATTCTGGATAGTGTTTAATTTTTGTTGTTCGTTATTATTTTGGGACTTCAGGTTTCTTAAAGAGCATAGCATTGTTTCC
>NW_004444044.1:7292030-7310055 GCF_000243295.1 Trichechus manatus latirostris
TTAAAGAGCATAGCATTGTTTCCAGATAGTAAAACTTAATGTACTACCTCATAAAAATCATAAATCACTCTTCATTAATTTTTTAAAAAAAGTTTAAAATTGTGATTTAGGATTGTTCTCTAAGAGAAATTAACATGAAGAGAGTGATGTGTAAGCAAAATGTATGATGACATGATAAATCACTTTTAGATAACAAATACCTGCAGCCCACTGCTGTCAAGTCAATTCCAACTCACAGCAACCCTATAGGACAGAGTAGAACTGCCCCATATGGTTTCCAAGGCTGTAATCTTTACAGAAGCAGACCACCACATCTTTCTCTTGTGGAGCACCTGGTGGATTTGAACCACAACCTTTTGGTTAGCAGCCAAGTGCTTTAACCAGTGGGCCATCAGGGCTCCTAGATAACAAATAAGCAACTGTGAATTTAGAGAACTGGTTAGTCTTATTTGTCCTTCTGAATTACATGACTGAAGGTTTTGGTTTTGTTATTTCAGAAAGATTTTTCTTATATTTTATCAATTATATTACTTTATATGATCATAACATTTTATTTTTATTTAGGTTTCTAATTCCTTTCCTATTTTTGTTTGTTGATAAGAACAGGAATGAATTCTTATTAGGAGCAAGTTATAATTTCATTGTACATTCTTAATCATACAACTTGCACAATAACAAATTTTGAGGACTTTTTTTTCACAAAGTTCTCAGGCTTCTTGTTCTAATGTGAACCAGTATTTTTTGAACTAAGGGCATGGCTTTCAGACAGAGGTTTTTTGTTTTGTTTTGTTTTCAATGCACACCTTAGACGATTCCACCAATTTTTGAATCTCACCTTTGTCTCTGAAATTGAGTTTTTGTTTACTGGAGTATGTTCCGGAGTACGTTTTTTTAGAAGGAGAATAAGAGTGATGAACTTTCTGGGTCCTTGAATATGTAATAATGTTGTTATTTTGTACTAAGGTACAATATGCCATATTTTTTGTTTTCTTTCTTTCTTTATAGGATACAAGTTCTTTCACATTTTAAAAATCCAGACATTGGCATACATATTTTAATCAAAATAACAAAACCCCATGAATTGCTAACCAGAAGACAGAGAAGTAATTTATGATGTACAGGTTAAATTGATAGAGAGCTTAGTTATATGTTGAAGGTATTTGTTTATCTGGTGGTCCCCTCAGTTATTTTTCTGTCATCACACATTTGAATTACAACATAAATTAGTTTCAATAACTGTCACTTCCAATGTTAGGAAATTATGAATAAAGCTGCTGTAAGTATTCATGTGTGGGTTTCTGTGTGGACATACGTTTTCAACTCATTTGGTTAAATACCTAAAGCGTGATTGTTGAATATCGTAAGACTATGCTTAACTTGTAAGAAAATGCCAGACTGTCTTCTAAAGTGGCCATGCCATTTTGCATTCTCACCAGAAACATGAGAGTTCCTGTTGCTCTATACCCTCACCCATGTTTGGTGTTTTCAGTGTTTTAGATCTTAGCCATTTTAATAGGTTTGTAGTGGTATCTCATTGTTTTAATTTGCAATTCCCTAATGACAGATGATGAACATCTTTTCATATGCTTACTTGCCAACTGAATATCTTCTTTGGTGAAATGTCTGTTCTGATCTTTTGCTCATTTTTTAAATTGGGCAATGAAGCAACCAAGCTCCCCTGCAATAGGTGAATGGATAAACAAACTCTGGTACATCCATACACAGAAGTATTATTTAGCAATAATGAGAAATGACCTATCAAGCTACAAAGTTACAGAACAATCTTAAAATGCATACTGCTAAGTGAAAGAAGCCAGTACAAAAAAGCAACATACTGCATGATTCCAACTGTATGACATTCTGGGAAAGGTAAAATTATAGAGACAAAACAAAGATCAGAGGTTGCCGGGGTTTCAGAGACAGGAGGGGAGGAATGAATAGGTAAAGCACAGGGCATTTTTAAGACAGTGAAACTATTCTAAATGATACTGTAATGACAAATTATACTTCTGTGAAAACCATAGCACTGTACAAAAAAAGAGTAAACTCTAATGTTAACTATGGACATTAATTAATAATAATGTATCAGTATTGGTTCATCAGTTATAATAAATGTACCACACTATACAAGATACTCATAATAGGATATACTGTGTGGAGGGGGTAGAAGAAATATATGGGAACGCTGTACTTTCTTATAAATTTTCTGTAAACCTAAAAGTACTCTAAAAAATAAAGTGTATTAAGTAAAATTTAAAAAAAATATGAGCCAGAAAAAGGTCACTTAAAGTCATTGAACCTCTGCATTAATCCTTGAACTACCTACTTCAAGACTTCTTGTTATGTGAGATAAGTTTATCACTTAGACAACCATTAGCTGGGCTTTAACTGGATTTTGTTATATAGTTTCAAACTATAGTCTTCAACAATCACAATGCAAGTTTGAACCTAAGTCTTGTTTACATTCGGAATCTAAAATTCTTCTGAATCAGTTTTGGTCATCAGCACTTTTGCCATGATAGAGACCCATTGCTGTTCTTAACACTAGATTGCAATCTTGATTTTTGTAACATGCTCAGTTTATCTGTAAAATGTTCATATCTGGTAATCTCAAAGTTTCATATTTAGTTAAACTTATAATTTAAAATTTTTCTTAATTGAATTGAGTGTTACAATGAGTTAAACAGCTTCTCTTGAAAATCAACCTGGGAGTCTTGATAGACAGTTCTTATGGTCTGAGTAATAGCCCTTTATTTGCTGTAATTAATCACAACCACCTCTCCTTTTTTAAAAAAAAAAAATTTATCATATATTTTGAGGTTTGCCATGTGACAGGCCAATCTTGTGAGTTTAAATTACTTTTTATTTCCTTGCTCAGAACATTTTTCATAATAGGACCCCTTTTTATAAAATAGAGAATGGCAAACTCCTCTTTTGTAAGTCCATGAGTGTATGTGCTAAATTTATGTGTGTGTATATGTGACTCTACATTCATACTAGAATGAATGTAGGTTCTCCATCCATTTCATTTATAGACTTTGTCTTGATGATTAGTCTAGGGTCAAACTGCAGTTCCTATCTCTATCTATCTCCCATACAGGAGAAGTGAGGCTAATAATTCAGAATTTCCATTGGTACAGTAACTAATTACCTACAATCTGCTTCCACCTTCTGTACTTATTGACTCTGTGTGAAGTTTCTCCAGAATTCTGGTGGGAAGAATAGCTTTTAGTCTCTTCAGAAGATCTTTTTTTTGTGACTTTAGCCTACAGTTTTCTGTACTCTGGTTCCTTCATCAATTTGATGCCAGATGCTCTATCTCTCTCTTCTAAAAAGTCCTCATAATTTGCTGTCTGGATACTCATTTTTTAAAACAAATAACCATATGGATTAATTTTTCTTCTGTTTTCTGTCATTTTAATGGGATATTGGGAAGAAGAGGAAGCAAGCATATTTTCTCTTCATCTTGAATAGATATTCCTCTTTCTTACATGATTCCCATTTAGTTAAGTAATAAATGTAGGGGCTCCACCAATCCATCATATTTCTTTCTTGTTCCTGAGACCAACAGCTTCAAACAAACCGTCTATGAGGCATCCTTAGTTTTCCTATCATCTTTGTGTCATCTCAGCCAAATTAAAAAAAAAGTTTTTACTGCCGGCAAATTACCGTACTTCTCACCTCTGAAATTATAGAGGCTTTCTTATTTGTTTATTATTTTGCACATTTAAAAATAAAGTAATTTCAACTCAGGAAAGTACTTTATACTCACTCTCATTTAGACTCTGTATATCCCAAATATCTTCTTCAGAAGTAAACTTTCCTTTTAATTTGGTCCACAGAACAAAATCATAGAATTGTACAAAGATAAAAAGTCAAGCGTAGGATAGGAAGTAAATAAAAATCCCTTTAAAATAAAAATGAAAAATTCTGACTTAGAATAATAAAACATTTTAAAGATATAAGTTGCTTCACCTCCTTTTATGGATAAAGAAATTAAAAGAAACTTTTCATTTCTATTCTAATACAATTTCTTTCAGAGATTGAATGACAAAACCAATGTTAAGTATATGAGGCAGACTCACTGTGCAAACCCTTGAGGTCATGGAAATAGAGTTTTTTAAGGGAAGTGCAGCAACACTGATGCCTTACAGCTGAGTGCAATAATGCTGTTACTGTCATGAGCCACTCTGCACAATCCCAGGAGACTAAAGCTTCCTTTTTCACATCAATCATTACTAGAGTATTGAATGGATGGCTAATGATGTTGGTGGCCTGTGGTTATATTCATGTCTCTTTCCTGGACAACAATAATCTTCACATTTCTGCTTGTGGCCCAGGACAGAGCTGGCAATGAGAATAAAATTTTCTATTTTCTGTCCAAAGGACAGAAATGCTGCCCCAGAGGCTGCCCATGTTAAAAACTGAACCTGCTGTTTGTTCTGAAATGGTACTCACATACTCACTAATAAATCCAGTTTCCAAATTCCCTTAGAAAGTTAAAAAATAATGTCATGTATTAGTAGGCTATTCATCCCAATTGTGGATCATTTAACCTAACAATTAGATGACTAATTGATCAATTATTGCTTGCACTGTTAATGTAACCATTACCGCTCAAAGAAGGTCACCACAATGACCCCAAAGCTGTGGATCAAGACACAAAGGAGTGGTGTTATCTGACTTAGAAAAGACCCTGCTGATCCAGGCTCTGTGATGGAAGACTGTCCAAGTTGACTTTGAGAGGCATCCCAGTGGGGTTAAACCGTTTCCATCAGAAGTAGCAAAACATAAGTCATCTGGTATAGATACCATGCTATTCCAGTATAGTCTTTTTTTTTACTTCTACTTTGGCCTACTTCAATCTTCTGTCCCCATCTAAACAGGGTCGCTATGAGTCGGAATTGAATTGAGGGCAACGGGTTTTTTTTTGGTTTAATGTCATATTCCCATGTTTTCACATCTTTCAAGTTTACCCACTTGTGGTTAAGAGCTCGGCTGCTAAGCAAAAGGTCAGCAGTTTGAATCCATTAACTGCTTCTTGGAAACTCTCTGGGGCAGACCTACTCTGTCCTACAGGGTCGCTATGAGCAAAAATCGAATCGACGGCAATGGGTTTTTATAGTTAATATTGATTATTCTATTTTTGTTGTTAATAGAATATTGCTGTGAATTTATTCTTCTGATCTTATGCTCAGAATTTGTCTAAATTTCATAGAACTTTAGTTATCTCAACTTCTCATGTTCGGCTCATTTATTAACTGTGTGTAACTGGGCAAGTAATTTAACTTCTCTGACTGTGATGGGTACTTTGCATGTCAGCTGGGAGCCACTACAGCCTGGTATTAGCTAGATGAGACTGACTTGAAATCTCCAATTCCATGTCTGGGGAAATCGGGAGCCTCCATCAGTATTTCTGTTTATTCCTCAGATATACTGGCATTCTCTGCCTCTTAGTTTATAGCTCCCTCTTATTTTGCCTCTGTCCTGAAGTATACAGCCCTAATGTGAAATACAGCTCCTTAACTGATTTTCAGAGCCAAATTATCACTCAAACAAGCATTCACGAATTTAATAGATTTTATTTTTATTTCTTCTTTAAAGTGTTTAACATTATCCTATCTCCAATACCATTTCTCACTCAAATCTACATTCCATGTGTATCCACTTTCTATATCTTTATTAAAAAATATACATGAGTATCTTAAAATGGATTATATAGTGAAACCTGTGAGAGCTGGATGTCAACAGGACTGCCTTGTTTTTCTGAGTCTCACAAGTTTTCCACCTTTGACAGGGTGCAGTCTTACCACTTTTCTACCACTCCTTTTAGTGGAAAATATTTGAGTTTTCCTTCTCTGACAGGTTTCTGCCTTACACAGGTTCTGGCTTTTGCAGGTTTTATTGTAATATATAAGGTATATTTTGTGCATATAATATGTATTCATGCAACGGTAGTTGTTTCTCAGTCTACTTTTGACTTTTTTAAACAAAACTTTCTAAGATCTATTCGTATTGATATGTAACTTTAGCATTCAGTCATACCTAGTACAACATTTTATTTATCTTTTTCCCTAGATGGATATTCAAAGATGCTTCAATTCTTTACTATTACAAATAAGTTACAATGATCATGTTTGTACCTCTTTCTTTGTGTGTTTGTGTGAAACTTTCTCAGAGCGCTTAAAGTCGTTAGTGGAATTGCTGGGCATAGGGTATGCTTATAATCAGCTTCACTAGATTCTACCAAGTATTACTTCAAAATGACTCTACTAATTTATAACCTCACTATCCTTGCCAATATTTTATATTGTCTGAATAACTACATTTTAAAGTCATATTGGTACAGAATGAGTATGTTATATGTATGCGGATCTCTTTATACACACGGATCTGTTTCTAGGTCCGGCTTCCTTTTCTATTATTATAATACTGACTTAATTACTATGGCCTTGTAAAAAATTTAACATTTGATTGAATTAATCTTCACTATTTGCTCCTGTCTTTCATAGCTATTTTTAGAATTTTATTCTTCCATGTTAGTTTTAGAATTTGTCAGATTAGGGCTGCCATGTTGCACAAGTTGAAAGGTAAAATACAAGTTCAGGTAAAGTACAAACTGCAACACTGTGGTGGATCCTGTAATAAATTCCTCAAAACTCTAATATTTTGATTGTATTTTCCTTTGAATGTATAGGCTAATTTGGAGGAAACTGACGTATTTATAATGCTATCATAGGCTTCTTGTGATTATATACACTCTATAACAGTAAAGACTTGTTTGTTTTCTTTTTCACTGCTATAATACCATAACGTGGATGAGTGTCTGATGTAGCAGGAACTCAATAAATAATTGCTGAATAAATGAATGAATGAAATTTTTCACCCATCCATTTGTTTATTCACGTATATATAATTTAAAAATGTTTACATCCTTATCTAGAAAGGTTTTGTGAAGCTTTTGTTAGGTTAATTTGTAGGTAATCTGTAAATTTTATTGTTATTGTGTCTAATGTATAGTTCTCTAAATGATAATTGCTAATGTAGATAAACATTGCTGATATTTTTGGATGAAGTTCTTGTATCATATTGCTACATTGTATTACTTATTTTTAGTAGTTAATCTATTGATTCTCCTGTTTTTTTATGTATAGGCTTACGTTTTTTCGAATAATATTTTAACTCTTTATTTGAATATTTATCTTTTGGTTATCTTGTCTTATTGCAATAGCCAGTATCTCTATGAAATATTCATGTTTGCAGTATGTTTTTGCTAGTCACTTTTATACTGTTAATAAAATTTCTTCAACTTCTACTTTTCTAAGGATTTTAAAAATAATGAAAGCCAAATTTTATTGAATGTTTTTATTTTTGCATTGTTCAAAATGACGTGTTGTTGTTGTTGTTAGGTGCTGTCGAGTCAGTTTCGATTCATAGCAACCCTGTGTACAAGGAACAAAACATTGCCTGGTCCTGAACCATCCTCAAAATCATTGTTATACTTTGGCCTGTTATTGCAGTCACTGTGTCAATCCATCTCGTTGAGGGTCTTCCTCTTTTTTACTGGCCCTCTGCTTTACCAAGCATGATGTCCTTCTCCAGACACTGGTCGCTCCTGATAACATGCCCAAAGTATGTGAGACGAAGTCTTGCCATCTTTGCTTCTAAGGGGCATTCTGGTCGTACTTCTTCCAAGACAGAATTTGTTTGTTCTTTTGGCAGTCCATGGTGTATTCAATATTCTTCACCAACACCACGGATCAAAGGTGTCAATTCTTCTTCAGTCTTCCTTATTCATTGTGCAGCTTTCTCATGCATAAGAGGAGACTGAAAAAACCATGGCTTGGGTCAGGCACACCTTAGTCTTCAAAGAGACATCTTTGCTTTTCAACACTTTAAAGAGGTCCATTGCAGCAGATTTGCCCAATGCAACGTGTCTTTTGATTTCTTGACTGCTGCTTCCATGAGTGTTGATGGTGGATCCAAGTAAAATGAAGTCTTTGACAACTTCAGTCTTTTCACCATTTATCATGATGTTGCTTACTGGTTCAGTTGTGAGGATTTTTGTTTTCTTCATGTTGAGGTGTAATCCATACTGAAGGCTATGGTCTTTGATCTTCATCAGTAAGTGCTTCAAATCTTCTTCACTTTCAGCAAGAAAGTTTGTGTCATCTGCATAACGCAGGTTGTTAATGAGTCTTCCTGCAATCCTGATGTCCCACTCTTCTTCATATAGTCCAGCTTCTCGGATTATTTGCTCAGCGTACAGACTGAATAGGTATGCTGAAAGGATACAGCCCTGACGCACACATCTTTCTGGACTTTAAACCACACAGTATCCCCTCGTTCTTTTCGAATGACTGCCTCTTGTTCTATGCACAAGTTCCTCATGAGCACAATTAAGTGTTCTGGAATTCTCATTCTTAGCAATGTTATCCATAATTTGTTATGATCCACACAGTTCAATGCCTTTGCATAGTCAATAAAACATAGTTAAATATCTTTTTGATATTCTCTGCTTTCAGCCAGGATCCATCTGATATCAGCAAAGATATCCCTGGTTCCACGTCCTCTTCTGAATCTGGCTTGAATTTCTGGCAGTTCCCTGTTGAGATACAGCTGCAGCCGCTTTTGAAGGATCTTCAGCACAATTTTACTTCCATATGATATTAATGATATTGTTCAATAACTTCCGCATTCAGTTGGATCACCTTTCTTGGAAATAGTCATAAATATGGATCTCTTCTAATCAGTTGGTCAGGTAGCTGTCTTCCAAATTTCTTGAGTCTATGTTAAAATGAGATATTTTTAATCAATTAATAAGGTTAATGTAATTAATAGTTTACCTAGCTTTGAAGCATCTTAGAATTTATAAGGTTAATGCTACTTTGTTATGATGTGTTTCTACAAAATACTGTCGAACTCATTTAGCTAATTCTTTATATAGGATTTTTGTGAATATATTCACAACTTGGAAAGAGCCTATAATGTTAATTTCTTCAATGTCTTTTTCTAATTGTTTCATATATGTTATTCTGGTCTTACAAAATTAGAAGCAGCATTATATCTCTATATCTGTTCTCTAGGACAACTTATAGAAGTTGTAGGTTATCATGTATTCATTAAATGGTTGGTGAAATATGCCTGAAAAAACTATCTGGAGTGACACCTTCTTTTGAGGAGAAATTTTTCATCTCTCATCCTATTATTTTAATGGTTGTTGCACGATTGCAGTTTTCTATTTATTTGTCAATCTTGGCAATTTAAAGATTCATTTAGAATTTTTAATAATCTGCTCTACAAGCAGTGATTTTCTCTGATTTTGAATTTTTCTTATCCATTTTTTTAGATAAATCTTACTAGAAAATTGTCCATATTAGTAGTCTTTAAAAAAGTTTTAGTTTTTGTTAATCATTTCTCTTACTCCTTTTACTCTTTCATTGATTTCTGCTCTTGTCTTTATTATTACCTTATTTTTTGTTTTAAAAAGTAGTTTATTGCTTAATTTCTAATTTTTGAGTTTAATGTTTAAGCAATTTGTTTTTAGTCATTCATATTTCCTGTTAAATGTTTTTACAATAAATTTGATTTTACATATATCGATGTAACTGTTTTCAAAATTTTGGTATGCACTCTTTTCATGTTTTTTAACTCTATTTCATAACTTCTCTATGATTTACTCTTTGATCCATTGATTTTAGACATCGGCTCACGGTTTCCAATTATATGGAATTTTTTTTTTTGGTATCCTTTTGATTTCTAATTTTTTAGTGTTGTGGTCAGAGAATATGGTCTCTGTGTTAGTAATTTTTGAAATTATTCCAACTGTCTTCTTAAGTTGATTCATGATAGAATTTTGAGAATGTTCTGTATAAGAAAAATGTATATTTGCTGTTTACTGGACATAAACTTTTTAATATACTCATTAGCTCAAATATGTTAAACATATAATTCAAATCTTCTGTGTCTTTGTTTTTCTTTGCTTGACCTATCACATTTTAGACAGATTTAATCTCTACTAAAACTAAAGATTAATATATTTTTTCCTGGTAATTATTTCAGTTTCTGCTTTATGTATTTTGAGATACTATGAAGGCAGGCCTGGAGATCTGAAAGGTCACAGCCTTGAAAACCCTATGGAGCACTTCTACTCTGCACACCTGGGGTCACCGTAAGCCAAAACTGACTCGACAACTAACAACAACAACAATATTCATGATTATTGTATCTTAATAGTATTTTATTTCTTGTCCAGTGTGAAATTCTTATCTTTATCCTCTATGGGTTTTTCACCTTAAATTATATTTTGTCTGATATGAAAACTTTAGCTTTCTTTTCATACATATTGCTTAGCATGTATTTTTAATTCCTAAGTTTTAAATCTTTTTATGTTTATTCCTTTTTTTTTAAATCTCTATAATAACATACTATTAGATGATTTTGGGGGAAATTCATTCTAAGAATTTATTTTTCTTAAATGTCAAGTTTAACTCAATTTATTAATGTAAATAAGGACTTATTTCTAATACTTTATTTTGTATTTATACTTACCATGCTTTTTAAAATTTCTTTCCTTTCCCACCTTTGATTAGAGACAGAATTTTTCTGGTTCAAAGTTTTACTTATTTTCTGGCTCCTTGGTTAGAAAAATGCATTCTATTTTTATCTGTCTATTGGTCACCACTAACTAGTTAAAATTCATAGTTATACTTATTTTTCCTACCAATATGTAAAGTTTTTTTAGCACAGATATAGTTTCCTCCAAATAAAACATTCAGCTTACTTTCATATTTAAATCCATCTCACTCCCCAACCATGTCCTACCTCCACTCTGGCTCTGCCATTTCCAGGGTTTAGTGCAGGAAAGGAAACCTCCAGCAAATGCCTTCATTTATATTCTAGAGTTGTTGTTGTTGTTAGGTGCTGCCGAGTCAGTTCAGACTCAAAGCGACCCTATAGGACAGAGTAGAACTGCCTCATAGGGTTTCCAAGGAGTGGCTGGTGGATGTGAACTGTCAACCATTTGGTTAGCAGCCGAGTTCTTAACCACTATGCCACCAAGGCTCCACAATATTCTAAAGTAGACAATTTAATTGACTTTATTAAAGTTATTTTGGAGATGGCAATATAAGAATATTGAATATACCATGGACTGCCAGGAGAACGAACAAATCCATCTTGGAGGAAGTACAGCCAGAATGCAACTTAGAATTGAGGAGGGCAAGACTTTGTCTTGTTTACTTTGGACGTGTCATCAGGAGGGAACAATCGCTGGAGAAGAACATTATGCTTGGTAAAGTAGAGGGTCAGTGAAAACGAGGGAGAAAATGAGACCGATTGGCACAGTGGTTACAATAATAGGCTCAAGCACAGCAATGATTGTGAGGATGGCATAGGACCAGGCAATGTTTTGCTCTGGTACACATAAGGTCACTATGATTTGGAGCTGACTCAATGGTGCCTACCAACAACAACATTACAGGAATGGGTAATGCAGTCATGCATCACTTAATGTCCACGATATATTCTGTGAAATAGGACTTTATGTAATTTGGATGTTGTACAAATTATTATACACAGGAAATATTATATACAGGAAGTTCCTGGATTACGAACGCGTTCCATTCCAAATCTGTCTTTAAGTTGAATTTGTAAGTGGGAATAGTTAGGTATAGTTCATATCTAATGTCAGTTAGTCAGATTTTTGTCTTAGTAGATAATATATAGTGTACCCTTATGTGCATAAAAACATTAAAGAAACACATCCAGATACAATAAAACATCTTTAATATAATAATGCAGTAATAATATTAATAATAATGTTTTGATGTCCATCGCAAAGTAGCACCTGTTTGTTATTATGAACCATTGTATGTACCTTGAATTTTTAATATAATGGGCTTTATGGGGTTGATTGGTAACTATGAGTTGCACATAAGTCAGACGTTTGTAATCTGGGGACCACAGACGTATATGTGGTTCGATGTTGGCTGAACGGAAGTTAAGCAGCGCATGACCATAATTTGAAATTCACAGACTGTTGCCAGTAGCCTGGTTTCTTTTTCTGTCTTCCCTTCGATCTTACACATCTCACTGTCTCAGTCCTAGATTTGCTCCAGAAACCCCGAAGACTTCTCTTTCTATTGCGCAGAGATGTACCCCTCTACTGTTGAACCTTTAATTTAGTTAATAATACTTAGTCTCTTGGGGATGCCCCCTCTATTCTTAGTACACATCAATGCATATTTCCTAAAGAATTTTTGAGAGGAATGATGGTGCTGCCTGGGAAAATAATGGAATCTTCTCATTTTTATTATATAAGGTAATTTTCATGTGTAATAAGGAGGAGTGCAATTAGAGAAGAGAAAACCTATTTAATCATTTGTATCATGGCTCAAGGAAAATTTGGAAGCAGTGGAGTACTTACAAACAAATTGATAATGGTTTTTAGGGCATTTTGTAACAGTGAGGAAATGCTTCCCCATATAATTTGGTTTAACTAAAATGTATTCTATAGAAGAAGAGATGATGCATATCTGGGTGTACTATTAGTGCCTTGACAGAGGAAAGATTTTCTGGGAGGTGGCTTCCTTCCTTCTGGCAGATTGCAACAGGCAATTTTTGGAAAGAAAAGTGAGTGGTTAAAGCAGAGGGAAGCAACAATGGGTCTCTTACTGATGTTAGTGGGTCCTCAAGTACGGAACTCACACTCTATGTCCCTACATGATAGGACTTGAAGGCCCCTGCTGAACTTGACACTCAAGGCTTCCAGTCCTTCAACTGATAATAGGAAATGGTAGGATAATTACTTGCTGATAAAGTGCTTTGAGATTCTTAAATAAAAGCTGTTCAGTGTATGAGTTTAGACATTTATTTTAAAGAAAGGAAAAAATTTGGTAGCAGCTTTATCTAATCTTTTTCTATATTATAATCTTCTTTTCCAGAAACATCAGGGTCCTTTTGTGGATTGCTTCTATCTTTGTGAAATCCTGGCTTTTAGTATCACCCAGGCAGATTTTGGAAACAAAATGATAACAAAGGCTACACGCAGTCACTTCTTTGTTGTGTGTGTGTGTGTGTGTGTGTGTGTGTGTGTCTGTTTTTTTTTACCCTATAGCCTTTTATCTTTACATATTCCTTTTTGTCTGGCATTTCTGAATTCATCACCTCATGTCTAGTTGCAATAAGGCTATTATGAGACGAATGGATGAGGAGATGACAGGAATGCAGATAATTCAAGTTTTTCATTTCCTTTGTAGCTGTAGTTTTAATAGTCCTCTAAATCTGTGTTTATGTTCTCATCAAAACCCCTTTTCAAAAGAAAAAGATAGTAATCTTTCTTCCTATTTCATTCCCAAAATGTTTTCCATGATTCCTATTCATACGATATTAATAAGTCTCTTTATTGCAAAGATGAGATAAAGAGAAATAGGCTCCCTTATATTCAATGAACTAACTTAGTACATGTTCGAAGGCCTCAGAATCCCTTCCCTAGAAGTCAAGGTAATTGTGCTCCTAGGCTTCTTTTTTCTAACTCAATGAGCAGCAGCCTGTGGAAAAAGTATTCAAAAGGAACTTTCCTGATGGGTGCTTTTGTCATTTTTGAATCATGTGTATCCAGTTGGAGAGTTGGAAATAGGGCTTGAAGCAGGATTTTTAAATGGGTAAAATTTCTTCCTAGAAAGTTAATGCTGACTAAATGAAATGAGCTTTGATAGATGATACATTTACTTTTTAAAACAATCTGGTATCCACTCTGAATTTCTTCTGAGTTTATATTTAAAAAGTTGTTATAACACAAAGACACTTAAGGTAATTGAAAATAAATTTCCACGAGTGGATGGTGAGTCAATTTCATTCTTTCCTAGGTAGGCTGTGTTCCATCTTTGGGGGAGGTACTTGAAAATTGTTTGGGAGTGACACAATACGTATAGCAGCATTACAATTGTGCGGCACATATTTATGGGTTATATTACCATGGCACCAAAATGTCTAGATCAATAAGGAAGGTTCAGTTCACATTTGGATATTGATCAATGTGATGCTATACATGTTTAGAAACTTATCACTTGAACTAGTACACATTTAAAGTTAATTATATGCATTAATCCAGATGGAATAAATATCTGTACAGCCAAAATTTCTCCTGGAATCCAGGGGATACAGTTTTACTTTGTTATCCATCTTGTATCTTCCGTAGCTCTTGCAGTCACTGATGTTCTTGGTTTGTAACAAAAATCCTCATAACTGGACCAATAAGCAACATCATGATAAACAGAGAAAAGATTGAAGTTGTCAAAGATTTTATTTTACTTGGATCCACAATCAACACCCAAGGAAGCAGCAGTCAAGAAATCAAAAGATGCATTGCATTGGGCAAATCTACTGCAAAAAACCTCTTTAAAGTGTTAAAAAAAAAAGAAAAGAAAAGATGCCACCTTGAAGACTAAGGTGTGCATGACCCAAGCCATGGTGTTTTCAATCTCCTCATATGCATGAGAAAGCTGCATGAAGAATATTGAATGTACCATGGACTACCAAAAGAATGAAAAGATCTGTCTTGGAAGAAGTACAACCAGAATGCTCCTTAGAAGCAAGGATGGTTAGACTACATCTTACATACTTTGGACATGTTATCAGGAGGAATCAATCCTTGGAGAAGGATGTCATGCTTAGTAAAGTAGAGGGTCAGTAAAAAAGAGGAAGACCCTCAATGAGATGGATTGACACAGTGGCTGCAACAATGAGCTCAAGTAAAATGATTGTGAGGGTGGTGCAAGACTGAGCAGTGTTTTGTTCGCTATGAGTTGGAACTGACTCGCCGGCTCCTAACAACAGGTTTAGCAATGCCAGTTCCCTAGTCAACTTTCCACCACTGAAGGCAGTCAGCACTTTAGGGACCTCATGGTCAGCTGCTGGTGAATGCTCTTGTTCTTCGTGCTATCGTAAGCCTGCTGTTCGTAGTATACGAAGTTAATCCATTTAACGTTGAAACTGATTTTTGTCAGACATAAAAGGACAGTTATTGCATGATCCTATTTATATGAAATATCTAGAATAGGCAAATACTTAGAGACCAAAGTTTATTAGTTACCAGGGACAGGTGGGGGGGGGGAATGGGGAGTTTGTTTTAAGAGATACTGAGTTTCTGTTACAAGTGATGGAAAAACAAAAAAACAAACAAAAAAAAGGAAATGGATAGTGGTGATGTTTGCACAGTATTTGAATGTAATTAATTTCACCGAATTATAGATGCAAAAATGGTTGAAATGACAAATGCTTTGTTAAATATATTTTACACAATAAAAAAAAAGAGTTGGAGAATTGGCCAGACTGCTCATTATTGTGTGAAATAATGTCTTAGAGTCAGAGTTCTCTAGAGAAAAAGAACCAGCAGTGATTTTATATATATATATATGGAACCCTGGTGTGGTTAACAGCTCGGCTCCTAACCAAAAAGGTTGCAGTTCGAATCCACCAGCCTCTCCTTGGAAACCCTATATTTCTTGTTGTGTTGTAGGTGTGTGCTGTTGAGTCTATTCATAGCAACCTCATGTGACAGAGTCAAACTGCCCCATAGGGTTTTCTAGGCTGTAATCTTTATGGGGGCAGATCACCAGGTTGCCAGGTCATTCTCTCATGTCGCTACTGGGTGGGTTTGAACTGCTGACCTTCTGGTTAGCAGCTGAGCAGTTAACTATTGCATCACCAGGGCTCTCTCTCTCTCTATATATATAGTATACATATCTATCTATATAGTATAGTATATTCCAAGGAATTGGCTCACATGATTGTGAGAGGCTGGCAAGTCCAAAATCCATAGGTCAGGTGATAGGCTAGGGACTCCTGCAGGTTTATCTCCCAAAATCCCTAGGTCAGGTAATGGGAAGAGTGAGGGAGTTCTGGAAAAATGTCTATTTATAGTCTAGAGGCAGAATGCACCCTACGGAAATTCTTTTTTTGCTCTTAAACCTTCAACTGATTGGTTGAGGCCCACACATTATGGAAGGTAATCTGCTTTATTACTCAAGGACAACTGGTTTAATCACATGTAAGAACTTTATGACAGCAACTGAACTAGTGCTTTACCAAACAACTGGGCGCCACAGCCTAGCCAAGTTGACATATAAAATTAACCACCACAAACAATAATAGTGTGGGCATACAGTGTTTTTCTGATAATAGTAGGTATGAATCTACATTCTTATATTAAGGATATAAATTGTTCTGACACAAAAAACATCACAAGAAAAGAAAAATAAAGAGTAATGTCTCTTAAGAATATAGAACAGAAAAATCTTCAACAAAATACTAGCAAAACAAATGCCAAAACCAAAACCAAACCCATTGCCGTCTATTTAATTCCAACTCATAGCGACATTTTTGACAGAGTACAACTGCCCCATAGACTATCCAAGGAACAGCTGGTGTATTCAAGCCACTGACTTTTTGGTTAGCAGCCAAGCTCTTAACTGCTGCACTATCAGGGCTCCAAAACAAATGCAGTAACATATAAAAAGGATTTTATACCATGACCAAGTGGGATTGATCCCAGGAGTGCAAGGTTGGTTTAACATCTGAAAATTAATTAATTTAATAATAATGTGTGTGTGTGTATAACTAAAACCATGTGATCATCGCAATAGCCTAGAAAAAGCACTTGATGGTATACAACACCATTTTATGGTAAACACACTCAACAAACTTAGAATAGAAAGGAACTTCCTCAACTTGATAAAGGGCATCTACAAAAGCCCACAGCTAATAGCATACTGAATGGTGAAAGACTATATGAATCAACTCTATGGCAATGAGTTTTGGTTTTAAGATCAGGAACAAGACAAAGATGCATGCTCCTGCCACTTCTATTCAATATCGTACTAGAGGTTTTGTTGTTGTTGTTAGTTGCTGTTGAGTTGGCTCCAGCTCATGGCCACTTTACGTATAACAGAATGAAACACTGTCCTTTCCATCTTCGTGATCACTGATATGTTTGAGTTCATTGTTTTGTGGCTATTGTGTCAATCCACCTCACTGATGCTTTGCCTCATTTTTGCTGACCCTCTACTTTACAAAACATGATGTCCTTTACTAGTGATTCATCTTTTCTGATGCTGTGTCCAAAATAAAAAAGCTGAAGTCTCACTACCTTTGCTTCTGAGGAGCATTCTGGTTGTATTTTTCCTAAGATGAATTTGTTCATTCTTTTGGCAGTCAGTGGTATATCCAATATTCCTCACCAACACCACAGTTTGAATGCATCAATTCTTCTTCTGTCTTCCTTTTTTCCTTGTCCAGCTTTCACATACATATAAGGAGATTGAAAAGACCGTGCATTAGGTCAGGTGCCCCTTAGTCATCAAATTGACGTCACCAGCTTATTTGTTACTTTCCTTTCTAATAATGCTTAGATTCTTCTAATGCAAATGATTAAAATTTTATCATTTCAGGTCTTGAGGCTGGAGTCAGTAGAAATATTTCTCTCTGTTCCTGCTCAGGATGGTCTCCTTTCTTCCCTGCACCTACCCCTTTTTGTAAATATAAAATATACTTAATGTACTTTAATAAATAGCATTTGTGATTTTTGATGCTAAATTTGTCCCATCTTTGATCAGTGGGAACCCCTTTAATATTGGCTCATGTGTTCTCTTGACATGATTCATTGGTCTTTGATAGCACCCTTGATTTCTGACACAAGGTATTACAGGCTTTCTTGTTCATTTTCAAGGCCCGAGTGTTGAAATAGCTATTCTTTCAAAAATCCTGGGCTCCTTTTAACTCTGTCATCTTCCTTCATATTTTATGTTCACCTTCTTTTTGTATTTTTGTATCGTTACTCTTTTTCTAATTTTCATTAGGTAGATTGAATTTATTGCTACTGGTTTTCTGGTGGCGCAGTGGTTAAGCACTTGCCTACTAACTGAAAGGTTGGAGGTTTGAACCCACCGACTGCTCTGAGGGAGAAAGATGTGGCAGTCTGCTTCTGTAAAGATTTACTGCCCTGGAAATCCCATGGGGCGGTTGT
>NW_004444044.1:7328559-7373185 GCF_000243295.1 Trichechus manatus latirostris
AGGTCTTTGATCCATTTTGAATTAGTTTTTGTGTATGGTGTGAGGTGTGGGTCCTGTTTCATTTTTTTGCAGATGCACATCTAATTTTGTTAGCACTATTTGTTAGAAGGACTATCTGTTCCCCATTTGATGGACTTTGGGCCCTTGTCGAAGATCAGGAGACCATAGGTGGATGGATTTCCTTCTGGGTTCTCGATTCTGTTCCATTGGCCAATGTATTTGTCATTGTACCAGTACCAGGCTGTTTTGACTACCATAGCTGTATAGTAGGTTCTGAGGTCAGGTAGTGTAAGTCCTCCTACTTTATTCTTCCTCTTCAATAATGCTTTACTTATCCGGGGCCTCTTCCCTTTCCAAAGTTTCCAAAGTTAATGATTATTTTTTCCATCTTTTTAGAGAATGTTGTTGGTATTTGGATAGGGATTGCATTCTATTTGTAGATTACTTTGGGTAGAATTCTCATTTTCCTAATGTTGAGTCTCCCTATCCATTAGCAGGGTATATTTTTCCATTTATGTAGATCTTTTTTGGTTTCTTGCAGTAGTGTTTTGTAGTTTTCTTTGTATAGTTCTTTTACATCCCTGGTTAGATTTATTCCTAAGTATTTTATTTTTTTAGGGGCAATTATAAATGGCATTGCTTTCCTGATTTCCTTTTCTTCTTTCTCTTTGTTGGTGTATAGGAATTCAACTGATTTTTGTGTGTTTATCTTGTATCCTGCTACTCCGCTGAATCTTGTGGAGTCTTTTGGGTTTTCCATATATAGTATCATGTCATCTGTACATAGAAACAGTTTTACTTCTTCATTACCAACTTGGATGCTCTTTACTTCTTTTTCTTCTAGCATATCGATCTTCATGCTTTCTCTTTCATTTATGACAACTTTCAATTTTCCTGTTTTCATACTTTGTACGTTCCATGTTCTGATTATTAATGGATGTTTGCAACTGTTTCTTCTCATTTTGAGTTGTGTCACATCAGCAAATGAAGGTCCTGAAAGCTTGACTGCATCCACGTCATTAAGGTTGGCTCTACTTTGAGGAGGCAGCTTTTCCCCAGGCATATTTTGAGTGCCTTCCAACCTGAGGGGCTCATCTTGTGGTACTATACCAGACAATTTTCAACTGCTATTCATTAGGTTTTCAATGGACAATTTTTTTAGAAGTAGGTTGCCAGGTCCTTTTTCCTTGTCTATTTTAGTCTGGAAGCTCCACTGAAACTGATCTATGGTGGCTGATCCTGCTGGCATTTGAAATACTGGTTGCATAGCTTCCAGCAATAAGCAAGCCACCACGGTACGACAAACTGACAGAAGAGTGGTGGATTATTTCATTAATTGTTGCAAAATAATGGTACTTTAATTCTATCATTTGTTCTTATTAGCTAAAGTACTTGTATAAAGAGAAACTTTTGCTTATCAAATCTATGCTTACCCTGAAGTTAGTTTATACAGGAAAGGAAGAACAATTGTTTTATTCCTTTTATTAATTTACCATTTTACTAAATAATGATTTCAATACCTGGCTTCCTTCATAAGTGACCAATAAGATTGTTTGTATTTTATTTTTTTAAGTATCATTATATACTAATGGATTTAAACATATTTGATGTCTTTAAATCCATTGCAACTATTATTCTCATTGATGTTCAAATTGTCCCATCTTTTGGCCAGTGGAAGCCTCTTCAATTGGCTCCTAAATACTTTTGATTCATCCTCACAAGTCTTCAGTACCTTTCTGGTTTGATGATTGGTATGACAAGATGTTTTAGGTTCACTTTGTATATCTCTTACTCCAGACCTCAAATCAGACATTTCTTTAAGAAGCCATGTTTCCCCTTAGTGAAAAAGGGTATTTGAAAACCCCAAAATGGGCACTAACGGAGCTTGTTGTTATTGAATTGGTCTTTATTTCTAGGCTTTGTCCATAGGCAGAACTAGTAAAGACATAATTCATAAAATACATTATGAATCCACATTAATATTTCCAATTCAAATTCCGAATTACAGGGTTTTTCTGAAGCTCATCCATTTCCATCTATTTTTTTCTTTTCCCATGCCCTAAATTTTAGTACCTCTCTATTAATGTAATTTCTTATTTGCTTTACTGCAATAGTCATAGAATAAGAGTACCAATTCTACCATCTACAGTGTAATTACTGAAAACTGTTTGCTTTTTATTTACTTTCTTTTAGCTTTTTTCGCCCTTATCATGTATTACCCTTTGTTTTAGATTCTTTAGAAAGGATTCCGCTAGTCTATTATGCCACTAACTGAAAATACATTTAGATTCGTTTGTTTAATTTTGCTTTAGATTTTTTGAACTGCTTTTTTATTATGTAGTTTTGTTTTATAATTATTTACATAATTTATGAATCAAATCTACACAACATAGTACATTCAGAGATGACTACTGTCTGTCCATGACACTTTCAGCCGGTTCCCTCCTTTCTTCATAGGTAACTATTTTTCCACTGGTAATTCTACTTTGTTCTGTTTTTATAATTGCTTTCTACTACTTCAGATTAACCCTTAAAAAAAAAAAAAAAAAAAAAAAACCATTGCTGTCCAGTCAGTGGCAACTCATAGCGACTATAAAGGACAGAGTAGATCTGCTCCTTAGGTTTCCCAAGGCTGTAATCTTTATGGAAGCAGATTGCCACATCTTTTTCCTGTGGAGCAGCTTAGGGGTTACAACCACCGGCCCTTTCCATCAGCATCGGAATGCATAACCCCCGTACCACCAGTGCACCTTCAGATTAACCCTATTCTCCCTTAAATCTTTTAAGATATGTTTATAATTATATTACTTTGTTGATAATTGTGTTACATTTATTTTTACTTCGGTCCCAGTTTTGATGGCTCGTTTTTTTGTTCTTCTATCATTGCACCTGGAGACTGCGTGGTGCAGTAGTTAAGAGTTTGGCTGCTAACCAAAAGGTCGGCAGTTCAAATCCGCCAGCCGCTCCTTGGAAACCCTATGGGGTAGTTCTACTCTGTCCTTTAGGGTCACTATGAGTCCGAATTGACTCAAGGCAACGGGTTTGGGTTTATCATTGCACCGACCCCTTTCATGCAGCACCTAGCTCCCATCTGCACGGACTTCATTTTCCTCTCCACACAATGTCACAACAACCCTCTATATCCCCAGGGATCCCTCTGGGTCTTTAGGTTTTCAGATCTTCTAGGAGAGGAAGTGGTAGTCCAGCAAGTTCATCGCCAACTGTCAGGAGCTGCAAATCAATAATTTTAAATATTTAAAGTAAAGGGACCACTAGCAAAGACTCCCAATATTAGAAACTCTTATGGTGGAATAGACTTTATTTATTTAGAATAATTTATTCAGAAATTATCTGCAGCTATCCAATTTTAATATACACACAAATAGGAAAATTAACCAATTATATTCCTATTATAGTTTTATTATTCTAGTACTATTTTATAAAAAGAATACATTTTCCCTCCAAATAAGTGATTTTAAAATAATGGTTCCTTGCATTCTAAAGTATGGTGTATGTTTTATTTATCACCAAAATCATGGACTTTGGAGTAGTACAGACTTGAATTACATTCCAATTCAGTATTTAGAAGCTCTGTGACTGGGTCAATTAGAATAATAATAATAATCCTTAATTTATAGACTAGTATGAGATAATGTGTAGAGTACTAAGCATAGTGCCTGGCAGTTAGGAAATGTTCAGTAAATATTGGCTTTTCATGATGGTAATGATGATGATGACTAATGATATCAATGATGAGAAAGGCGACAATGATGTTCTGAGGCCATAATTCTCTCTTCAATGTACCCTCAGCTTCATAAAGAAAGATAACAAGTAAAGGTGGCCAAATAATAAATATAGATAAAATATCAGAAATACATCTATTGAATAAAATTATAGAGACAAATATTATGGTATATTTGCTTTTCTCTGAAGTAAGAACCTACAGTGAACAATTTGGTTCTAACAAAACCTTAATTTATATTAACCATAACTTTTAATTTTTACTAATTTAGATTTTAAACAAGTAACAGGTTTCTGAGATTTTTGTCTTTTTTTGAGTTGAATAAAATGTGTATATCAGAAAAAGAATTTTTACTTTATTTGATTTTCATTTAATTTAATACGCAAAAACCTTGTCATTTATTTAAAATGTTATCTATGATTCAGTTTTAATTTTGAATTATTTGTGAGTTTACTGTGTGCATATGTTTCTTATTTAGGTGTCTATAGTTGCATACTGCAGAGACAACGGTGGAATTGTGTATGGCAAATTTTACTATATTGAAGTCCTTACCATCTTGTTAAAAGGCTTTTAACTGTTATTTAATACAACTCATGCTTTCTGGAATTTATAATTTTCTGTATCCCCATTCCAATGACTTCTCTAAGCTTTTCAGCCTGTGGTCAAGTATTAGTATTTATTTACCTCATTTATTTATGCAAGGTGGTAGGATCTGTATGTTGAGGAGGAGAACAAAAGTGAGACAGAGGTGGAAGAAGGACGTGGTCCGAAGATGTTGCCTTTCCTGCTTTCTAGGCTGTGTTTTGTGGAGATGAAACGCTGGAGAGAGGACATAAGAATGTGCTTTAGATTTAGATTTAAAACTTCTAGTAGCAAAAGTTGATTATCCTGCTTTATAAGGGGGTAAATCAAGATGTAGAGAGGCCTACTGTATCATTCTTTAGTACCCTTAAAATAGCTCCAAGTATCTGGATTTAATACTCTATGCTTCAGTTGTGTTATATTTGTAAAATATATATATTTAAGCAAAATATACAACCTCTCCCCCACACGAATGTCAATTCGTCATACTTTGGGGGCTTGTATGTTGCTATGATGCTAGAAGCTATGCCACCAGTGTTCAAATACTGGCAGGGTCTCCCATGCGGACAAGTTTCAGCTGAACTTCCAGACTAAGACAGACTAGGAAGAATGACCAGGCGATCTACTTTTAAAAAGAATTAGCCAAGAATAGTGAGCTGAAATGGACTGGTATTGGCCATTTTGAATTGGACAATCATATGGTCTACTATACCAGGAATGACAAATTGAAGAGAAATGGTGTTACATTCATTGTCAAAAAGAACATTTCAAGATCTATCCCAAAGTACTACACTGTCAGTGATAGTGTAATATCCATACACCTACAACGAAGACCAGTTAATGTGACTATTATTCAAATTTATGCACCAACCGCTAAGGCCAAAGATGAAGAAATTGAAGACTTTCACCAGCTTCTACAGTCTGAAATGGATGGAACATGCAATCAAGATACATTAATAATTACTGGTGATTGGAATGCAAAACTTGGAAACAAATAAGAAGGAATGGTAGTTGGAAAATATGGCCCTGGTGATGGAAAAAATTCCAGATATTGCATGATAGAATTTTGCAAGGTCAACGACTTCTTCATTGTGAATACCTTTTTTCACCAGCATAAACAGGGACCATACATGTGGACCTTGCCAGATGGAATACACAGGAATCAAATTGACTACATTTGTGGAAAGAGACAATGGGAAAGCTCAATAACATCAGTCAGAACAAGGCCAGGGGCCAACTTTGGAACAGGCCATAAATTGCTCATATGCAAGTTCAAGTTGAAACTGAAGAAAATTAGAACAAGTCCATGAGAGCCAAAGTATGACCTTGACTATATCCTACCTGAATTTAGAGACCATCCCAAGAATAGATTTGATGCATTGAACACTAATGACCAAAGACCAGAGGAGTTGTGGAAAGACTTCAAGGACATCATAAATGAAGAAAGTAAGAGGTCATTAAAAAGAGGAAAGAAAGAAAAGAACAAAATGGATGTCAGAAGAGACTCTAAAACTTGCTCTTGAATGTCAAATAGCTAAAGCAAACAGAAGAAATGATGAAGTAAAAGAGCTGACCAGAAGATTTCAAAGGGTGGCTCGAGAAGACAAAATAAAGTATTATAATGACATGTGCAAAGAGCTGGAGATAGAAAACCAAAAGGGAAGAACACATTAGGCATTTTTCAAGCTGAAAGAACTGAGGAAAAAATTCAGCCCTTGAGTTGCAATATTGAAGGATTCTATGGGGAAAATATTAAACGATGCAGGAAGCATGAAAAGCAGATGGAAGGAATACACAGAGTCACTATACCAAAAAGAATTGGTTAACGTTCAACCATTTCAGAAGGTAGCATATGATCAGGAACTGATGATACTAAAGGAAGAGGTCCAAGCTGCGCTGATGGCATTGACAAAAAACAAGGCTCCAGAAATTGACAGAATACTAATTGAAATGTTTCAACAAATGGATGTAGTGCTGGAAGTGCTCACTTACCTATGCCAAGAAATTTTGAAGACAGTTATGTGGCCCACCAACTGGAAGAGATCCATATTTATGCCTATTCCCAAGAAAGGTGATCCATCCGAATGCAGAAATTATTGAACAGTATCATTAATATGACATGCAAGTAAAATTTTGGCTAAGCTCATTCAAAAGCAGGTACAGCAGTGTATCATCAGGGAACTGCCAGAAATTCAAGCTGGATTCAGAAGAGGACATGGAACCAGAGATATTATTGTTGATATCAGATGAATCCTGACTGAAAGCAGAGAATACCAGAAAGATGTTTACCTGTGTTTTATTGACTATGCAAAGGCATTCAACTGTGTGGATCATAACAAATTATGGATAACACTGTGAAGAATGGGAATTCCAGAACACTTAATTGTGCTCATGAGAAACCTGTACAAGAGGCAGTTGTTTGAACAGAACAAGTGGATACTGCCTGGTTTAAAGTCAGGAAAGGTGTGCATCAGGATTGTATCTTTTCAGCATACCTATTCAATCTGTATGCTGAGCAAATAATCTGAGAAGCTGGACAATATGAAGAAGAACGGGGCATCAGGATTGGAGGAAGACTCATTAACAACCTGTGACACGCAGATGACACAATCTTGCTTGCTGAAAGTGAAAAGGTCTTGAAGCACTTACTGATGAAGATTGAAGACCACAACCTTCAGTATGGATTGCACCTCAACATGAAGAAAAGAAAACAAAAATCCTCACAGCTGTACCAATAAGCAACATCATGATAAACAGAGAAAAGATTGAAGTTGTCAAGGATTTCATTTTACTTGGATCCACAATCAACACCTATGGGAGCAGCAGTCAAGAAAGCAAACGACAGATTACATTGGGCAAATCTGCTACAAAAGACCTCTTTAAAGTGTTGAAAAGGAAAGATGTCACCTTGAAGGCTAAGGTGTGCCTGACCCAAGCCATGATGTTTTAAACTGCCTCATAATTATGCAAAAGCTCTATGATGAATAAAGAAGACCGAAGAAGAATTGACGCCTTTGAATTGAGGTGTTGGCAAAGAATGTTGACTATACCATGGACTGTCAAAAGAATGAATGAATCTGTCTTGGAAGAAGTACGGCCAGAAGGCTCCTTAGAAGCCAGGATGGCGAGTCTATGTCTCACATACTTTGGACATGTCATCGGGGGGATCAGTCCCTGGAGAAGGACATCATGCTTGATAAAGTAGAGGGTCATCGAAAAAGAGGAAGACCCTCAAGGAGATGGATTGACACAGTGGCTGCAACTATGTGCTCAAGCATAACAATGATTGTGAGGATGGCGTAGCACCTGGCAGTGTTTTGTTCTGTTGTGCATAGGGTTGCTATGAGTCGGAACTGACTTGACCGCACCTAACAACAACAACGTGCATCCTCTATTTTTTTCCATGATTTTGAACAGAGCTGATAAATTGTTACTTATTCAAGATGCATTTATTAAGGTATTATGTACTTGAAGATCAGAATTCACTTACGAAACCTTAAAATCTATCTTGCAGAGACCTTAAATGGATCCATTCCTTTCTGTTTAGTAGAGTAAAATGCTCTGTCCTTTAGAACACATAAAGCTGCTCTTTAAAGCAATTATAAGCCTTTTTTTTTTCTCCCAGAGTTAAGCACAGATTTGAACTGTTTCATCCAAACTACTTATGACTAGCAATGAGAATTTCCCTGGCTGGGTGTAGGGGTGAAATTCATGGACATGGAATACAACAAAGGCAGTTGGTCCATAAGAACTAATATTAATACTGTGTTCTTTGTTTAGAAGAGGAGCAAACTCAAGAGATTTAACAAATTTCAACAGATTTCAACAATCAAGAATATTAAGGCTACCCACGCAACAACTGTATTTGTCTTGCAGCTGTTCATCTAAGCCTGCACTTTACAGGTGATTTTGTTTTTAATTTTAGGGTTCTGACCGATTTCTTTCTCAAAGCAAACATGCTAAAAGTTTGAAATGAACTGGTCATCATTGCTGTTAAATATACACTTGAACCTGAGCTGGCTGTGCAAATAAATTCCATTCTCCATGGTGATCAGAAACAGCAATGTCTGACCAGGGAAGGTGGCTAGCCGCATTTACAGACTGAACAATCTAATTGCTCCTTCCTAAAATGTTGATTACGCTGAAAGAGGATTTCTTGCAAAGCTAATTCAATAGCAATGTCTTCTCTCCTGAAAGGCTGGAGGATGAGCTCACTATCACATGAGGCCATTAGCTTTCCCTACAGCAAAACCCGCCATCTGGCCATCTGGCCTGGACTCTGCTGATTGGCCCAGCAGTTTTTCTAGCACCCTCACTCCTTTGGTGGTGAGTGTGAGAGGTAGAAGCTGGGAGGAGGCGGCTAGACAACATATGATTGCTGTTATCTCTTGGAAAAGCCAGGTGAACTCTAAGTGCTGCCTGATAACATCAAGACCTGTCTGGCACCAACTGTCTATTGTCCAGCATTAGTCACAGACGACTTGGTCATTTATGATCAACATGACATGGTGGACAGATTAAAACAAAAAACAAAAAACTCTTTTCTTTTTAACCCTGCAATTTGACTTTTAATCCTGTCATTAGACAGCTGATCTAGGAAAATCACTGAAGCATCGCTTTTATTAGCAATGGATGAGGCATTTTCAAAATAACAACCAGCCTAATCCTCGAATCAAATCTAAGTTTGCACTATTGATGCTATCTTATGTCAGTTCTGATGATCATTCCTGTTTTAGCCTCTTGTGGCATTATAGAGTTAGAATTCTGACTGAATCACTGGGAATAGGGGGCAAAATTTAGTATGGTGCTGCTTTTGTTGAATTCCACTCAGGGTTAATTACTGCTAATTATGCAGCTGCTTTCTGATGCAGTTCTATCCAGTTCTATATCTGAACACAGGGGAAGAACGATGCAGGAAAGCTCCAGAAAAAGTAAGACTCCAACAAAACAGCTGATCCTAGTCCATATGTAAGAAGGAGAATGTGTTCTTTCTTTCACTTTTATTTTATTTTATATTGTTTTACATTCTGTTCCAATAACAGAACAGAATTAGGTAGCAAAAGCAACAATAACAGTCAGTTGTCAACATGTGAGAGAGCTTGGTATTGTCATTATTGAATGTAGTGTGTTTTTCCTGAAGCAAATAAAAAAGTGAGTCTAATTATTAAGAACATGAAAAGAAAGGAAAGATGGTAAAGATGGCAATAAGCTCTTCAGCTAGGCTCCAGTTGGTGCTAATGGCCACATAGACAAAGCAGGCACTCAATATTATGTGTCAACAATTTAATTTTAAATGCCACACAGTAGTTTCATCCAAACCAAACCAAACCCATTGCCATCGAGTTGATTCCAACTCATAGCGACTCCATAGGGTTTCCTAGGCTGTAAATCTTTATGGAAGCAAACTGCCACATCTTTCTCCAGTGGAGCCACTGGTAGAAGCAGCAAGTCTTACTTGTTTGGCAGAATTTTAAATGTTCCAATTCTTTTGGATTGGATATTTATATAAATTCACATATCAAGTACATGAGAAAGTTTATGCAAAGTAAAATACCATTAATTATCTAGTGTATGTGAATTAGTGTTCAGGATAATACACTTAAAAGGCACTCTTGTGTTTTAAAACATTAATTCACAACAAGAGGAGGAGAAAAGGATGTGCAGATAAAGACATAAACGTGGCTTTACATAGATTACCTGTCTGATAGTTCGTCATATTGTGGTGGCTCGCATGTTGCTACAATGCTGGACACTATGCCACTGGTATTTCAAATACCAGCAGGGTCACACATGGTGGACAGGTGTCAGTGGATCTTCCAGATTAAGAGAGGCTAGGAAGAAAGGCCTGGATTTACCTCCAAAAATTAGTCAATGAAAACGTTATGGATCATAACAGAATATTGTCCAATGTAGTGCAGGAAGATGAGGCACCTAGGTTGAAGGTACTCAAAATACGTGGTGCTGGCAACAATGGACTTGAACATACCAGTGATTGTGAGGATGGGGCAGAACTGGGCAATGCTTTGTTCTGTTGTACATGGGGTTGCCATGAGTCAGAGCTGACTCCACAGCAGCTAACAAAAACGACATAAATAGATTGGGGGTTGGGACGGTGAATAGGTTTTGGAATCAATCGGCAGAATCCCTCGTTTCTCTTCACTCTTTCCTAACTCTAACCTTACTCCAACATGACCGAGGCTCTAGATCCAGCCAGTTCACATGCTAGAGGCCAGTAATAGGATAGACTCATTTCAATCTTGTTTTTTTCCTGAACTAAGAAAAGTAATCCATTCATACAAAAGTTTATGCAGTTGACAGCATTTATTTAGGTGCCCCCGTTCACAATGTAAGAAGGCTAAAGACCCATCGCAGTTAAAGGAAGGCCAGCATTACTTGTGGCATAGGTGGAATGCATGCGAGTTGCAGAACTGAATTGAATTCACAAACGAACATGTCACCAACCGTAGTAAAGTACAGTTGCCCCAGTTGAGTATCTAAATAGTGAAAGAATGTGACATAGAAGAGAGTTGTGAGTGGTGCATAGATAGTGAAGGATAGTTTTGGGGTAGTGGTAAATTTGGAATGAGGCTTCACAGGAAGGCTGGCAATCCTAAATAGGAAAGATGGTTTTCCTATACGTGAATAAATAAGCACCTGTGGATTGGCAAATATATGCTAATGTGTTATGAGGTTTTCTATTACTACCTTTTTTAATCTTTGGAAAAGTCCTGTCATGTAAGGATTATCACAGGTTGACTCACGGCAACCCCATGTATGTCAGAGTAGAATTGTGCTCCATAGGGTTTTCGATGGCTGATTTTTTGGAAGTAGATTGCCATACCTTTCTTCTGAGATGCCTTTGGGTGGACTCAAACCTCTAATCTTTTGTTAGGAGCTGAACATGTTAACAATTTGTACCACCCAGAGCCTCCAGCTTCATTTTACAGAGGAGGAAATTGAGACTCAGAGATATTCAGTGTCTAGATCAAATAGCTAGAAAGTGGTGACAACTGGATCCTAGGTGTTGGTCCCTGTAGCCCAGTCTCCCTTCCACTTCACCACAGTGGCTTCTTGGTACCATCCAAACAGAGAGATTGTCAGCACTGGAAACTGAGAGACTGAGGCTCTTTGTCCTGACTCCAGGGTGCCCAGTACTTTCCACAGCACCTGTTATCATCACTACTGTTTTCTGCCAACTCCACCTTGCTGGCCTCAGAGGAAGCTATAGAAAGGATGAGTTCCCCCATGTAGGTAGTGACAGAAACTGACAAGTTGATTCATGCTCTATAGTTCTCTTTCCAGCAAGTAGCTTGTCTCCCTCTCAGCTTTCACTTTCAAAGTCCTGCAGACCATGCCCATGGGAGCTCTGCTAATCTGCTGTCAAACAAGGGGGGGGGGTGGGTTGAGGGCGGGAAGTAGGAGGCTGACACAATACCCATATTAGGTAAATCTTTCCCCAGCTAGTAATTTCTATCCTGGAACTATTTTGTGAACACAGATTTCTTCAGAAAACAATTGATCTGAACATCTGGGGGCTCATGCACTGACATTAACTCCTTCTAATTGCTATAATGTGGTTCCATTCCGATTTCATACAAGCAGTGCAATCTTCACCCATAAACTATTGATTAATTACACATTTAAGGCATTTGAGGATATTGGTCCAGTGCATTTTTGGTTCCCTAGGATTTTCCTCTTTATTTTCCCTGTTTGAACTTTTGCTTGTTCCTTCACCTCCCCCCCATCCATTGCCATTCCAATTAGTTTCTAAAGCATTTCTTTTGTAAATAGAAAATCAGAATTGTGCCTTACCATTTGTCTGTTAACTTGCATTGGGATTTGGGAGAGTGGCTGGTTTGAGTGACAACTCATAAGAACATTATTTTTTCTTCTGTACTGAGCAGTCGCACTGAAACACATTCAAATACGAGGATGGTGTTTATAAATACCCACGGCCTGTTGGGTTAGCAGATTGTTTGCACGTGGGCGTGTGTGTGTCACTTGTTACTGCTGGTCTGCAAGCTCCTCCAGGAAAGTTTCTGTTGTTATGTGTGTTATAAAATTTCAAATAAGGGAAGAACAACAGCTGTAATGGGCCCAATCCAATGATGGCAAAAGGTAAATAAAATTACTCCCTCTGGGAAGTAAAATGCTCATTTAGTGGAGGGAAATTATCATTTCCAAGTAGAACATTTGGCTTCCTGAGAGTGAAAGTGGAAGCACAGCTTGATGATAACACCTCGGGCTGTAATAGTACCTCTTTCCCCTCTGAGAGCTGGGCTCTTTCCCCCTAAATTTATCTTTACAACATCCTTGCAAAGTGAGGAGGCTCAGGTGTTATTGGCCATCTTTTATAGATGGAGAAACTGAGAGGCTGAAAAATTCAGTGGTCTGTCCTTGTAGGCCCAGAAATCAATCTCTAGATCAGGATTTCTTCACCTTGGCACTATTGACATTTTAGGGTGTATAATTGTTTGTGGGGGCTTTCCTGTGCACCGTAGGATGTTTAGCAACATCCCTGGCCTCTATCTACTAGATACTGATAGCAACGACCCCTCTCCCAGTTGTGACAATAAAAAAGTCTTCACACATGACCAAATGTCCCCCCTGGGGACAAAATCACCACATAAGAAAGCAGAGGCACAGAGAAGTTGGCTCACTTGCCCGCAGTTTTGTAAGTAGCTAGCAGGGTCTGCATTATAGACATGCAACCTGTGCAGTGCACAGGACCCTTTGTCTAGAAGATCCCCACACTTAATTTAATGTTCTTCTGTCACTGTATTGAAATTCTTAACAATTTTTGAAAAAGGGTCCCACATTTTTATTTTACTCTAGGCCCCACAAATTATGTAGCCAGTCCTGGTAGGAAGTGAAAGAGCCAGGATTCAAAGAGCATTGAAAGACTATATACTTACCCTCTTGGCTGTATTGTCTTTCATTCTTTCACTTGTTCATTCACTCACTCATTCTGTAAATTGCACTGCAAGTTTATTATGAGCCAGGCACTAGACTTGGCAGTGAGGGAACAGCAGAGATACAACAGATGCTGTCCCTTGCAGCTAGCAGTCTCAGGAGGGACACAGACCAATAAACAGGCATTTGCAATTTCATGTGGTATGTGTTATGATAGGAAAGATCCGGTTGCTATGGGAGCATATAGGAGGACACTTAACACAGTCTAGGGGGATCAGGGAAGGTTTACAAGCTGAGGCATAAGGGATGAGTAAGAGTTACACAGTCAACAAATGGAGGACAAGTCTGAGCTAAGCCACCGGAAATGACAGTGCAAATGACAAGAAGTGAAAGTGTGACACTATTAGGGAATTAAAAGTAGCTTAGTGGGGGGTGGAGGGTTGAATTAGTCAGCTTTCACTGTTATACTGCAGTAACAACCCCACAATCTCAGTCAGTTATTATTTCTCATTCCTGTTGCAGGTCACCTGCTATTGAGCCATGCCTCAGCTCCGTGAGTCTTAATTTTAGGACCATTGCTAGAGGAGCAATTCCTAATAGAGGCATGCCATTCTCACGACAGCGGGAAAATAGAGAAATGGCTTAACTATATGAAGGCTCATTCTCATTGGCTTATATCCCAATGGCCAAAGCAAGTCATTTGGCTAAGTTTGTCATGAGTGGGCCAGAGAGGTATTCTTCTTCTCCCCTAGAGAGACACTACAAATCACATGGCAATAGGCAGGTGTAATGGATTGAATTGTGTCCCCCCAAAATGTGTGTCAACTTGGCTAGGCCATGATTCCCAGTATTGTGTGATTGTCTACCATTTTGTCATCTGAGGTGATTTTCCTATGTGTTGTAAATCTTACCTCTATGATGTTAATGAGGCAGGATTAGAGAGAGTTATGTTAATGAGGCAGGACTCAGTCTACAAGATTAAGCTGTGTCTTGGGTCAATCTCTTTTGAGATATAAAAGAGAGAAGTGAGCAGAGAGACTTGGGGACCTCATACCACCAAGAAAGCAGCACCAGGAGTGGAGCATGTTCTTTGGACCCAGGGTCCCTGTGCCTGAGAAGCTCCTAGACCAGGAGAAGAGTGATGACAAGGACTGTCCCCCAGAGCCAACAGAGAGAAAAAGACTTCCCCTGGAGCTGGTGCTCTGAATTTGGACTTCTAGCCTCCTAGACTGTGAGAGAATAAATTTCTCTTTGTTAAAGCCATCCACTTGTGGTATTTCTGTTATAACAGCAATAGATAACTAAGACAGCAGGGATGTTATATTCTTAAAGGGAGGACAGTGACTAATTGGGATTAATAATATATTCTACCAGGTGAGAGAGAGAGAAAAGGAGTTGTAAGAGACAAAGCTTGGGAAATAAGCAAGAACTGGTTATATAAAGTCTTAACCAGTAATCAGTTGTCATTGAGTTAATTCCAACTCATGGTGACCCCATGTGTGTCAGAGTAGAACTGTGCTCCATAGGGTTTTCAATGGCAGATTTTTCAGAAGTAGATCACCAGGCCTTTCTTCTGAGATGCCTCTTGCTTGACTCTAACCACCACCTTTTCTGTTAGCAGCTGAGCACGTTAACTGTTTGCACCACCCAGGAACTCCATGTAAAGTCTTACAGAGTATATTAAATAGTTTAGGCTTAATCCATTACTCCTTTCTCTACTCTCTATTAGGTCCTAAGTGTCCTACTCAAAATCTACTTTGAGAAGACAACAATAACAACAACAAACAAAACCAAATCAAATCTGATATTCATTACACATTAAAGTGCAAATGATTCATACAGGACACTTATATTTTTACAGAAACAAGGATTTATTAACTGGAATGCTGGGCAACAATGTACTGGTGATGGGTGAATTTTGATTTTAGCTGTGTAGGAAAGGATTTCTTGGGATCTCTGAATTTATATCTTTTTTACTTAATGAACTTTGAAGTCTATTTCTACTTTTGTTGTTAGATGCCTTTGAGTCCCCTATGCCTCATAGCGACCGTATGTATAACAGAACGAAATGTTTCCCAGTCCTGGGCCATCATAACTATAGTAGGTATGTTTGAGCCCAATGTTGCAGCCACTGTGTCAGTTCATCTTGTTGAGGATCTTCCTCTTTTTTGATGACCCTATACTTTACCAAGCATGATATCCTTCTCCAAGGGTTGTCCCTCCTGATAACAAGTTCAAAGTAAGTGAGACTAAGTCTTTCCATCCTTGTTTCTAAGGAGCATTCTGACTGTACTTCTTCCAAGACAGATTTGTTTGTTTTTCTGGCATATTCATGGTATAGTCAATATTTTTTACCAACACCACAGTTCAAATGCATCAGTTCTTCTTCAGTGTTCCTTTTTCATAGTCCAGCTTTCACATGCATATGAGGCGATTGAAAATACCATGGCTTGGGTCAGGTGCACCTTAGTCATCAAAGTGACATTTTTGCTTTTTATCACTTTAAAAAGGTCCTTTGAAAGTTTTGTCCAGTGCAATATGTCATTTGATTTCTTGTCTATTGCTTCCATGGGCATTGATTATTGATCCAAGAAGAATGAAATCCTTGACAACTTCGATTTCATCGCCATTTATTAATGATGTTGTTTATTGGTCCAATTGTAAGAATTTTTGTTCTCTTTATGTTGAGTTGTAATCCATACTGTAGGCTATAGTCTTTGATCTTCATCAGTAAGTGCTTCAAATTGTCTTCCCTTTGGCAAGGGAGGTTGTTTCATTTGCATATTGCAGGTTGTTAGTGAGTTTTCTTCCAATTGTACTAATTAGTTTACTAATTAAAATCAATTCATAGTTATTCACTGAGTACCTTATACATTTTTAGAACTGTGGTAATTGTATTCTCATCTTCAAAATGCAACTGAGACTGATGAGAGGTAGCCTAGCACAATGGAAAAAGTGGGGATCTTGACCTCTGATAAACATACATTTTTCTGATTCTTTCCCTTAATATCCATGTAAATTTGGGCAAGTTATCTAACATCTTTATTTTTTTTTAATCTTATTTATTTCATTGTTGTTGAGAATATAAACAGCAAAACGTACACCAGTTCAACAGTATCTACATGTACAATTCAGTGACATTGATTACATTCTTCGAGTTGTGCAACCATTCTCACCCTTGTTTTCTGAGTTGTTTCTCTCCCATTAACATAAACTCACTGTTCTGTAAGTTTCATATCTAACCGTTCGAGTTGCTGTTGTCAATTTGATCCCATATAGATAGATCTTGAAAGAGCACAATGGTCAAGGTAGACATTCTTTAGTAGTAAAGCTAAATTATTACTTGGTTTTAAGAAGACTTCAGGGGATATTTTTGGTTTAAGGTTTAAAGATTAACTCAGAGTAACATTTTCAGGAATTCATCCAGCCTCCATGGCTCCAGAAAGGCTGGAGTCCATGAGAATTTGAAATTCTGTTTTGCATTTTTCTCCTTTTGATCAGAATTCTATAGAATCTTTGATCAAAGTATTCTGTAATGGTAGCCGAGTACTACCCAGTTCTGGTCTCATAGCAAAGGAGGCAGTTGCTCTCGAGGCAATCACTCAAACATTCCATATACTCCTCCTATTCCTGACTCTCCTTCTTCCTTTGTTGCTCCAGGAGAATACAGACCAATTGTTGTACCTTGGATGGCTGCTTGCAACTTTTAAGACCCCAGGCATTACATAACAAACTAGGAGGTAGAACAGAAGCACTAAACACATTATTAGGCCAATTAACTGGGATGTCCCATGAAACCATGACCCTAAACATCCAACTAAGGAACCAAACCCATGAGATTTTTGGTTGTACACAAAGCAGCCTCAGCAGCTACTCTTTTTTTGTCATTGTTGTAAGTATACCTATCACAAAACTTTTGCCAATTCAACTTTTTAAAGGTGAACAACTTATTGACAGCAATTGCAATCATCAGCTGTGCATCCCTACCCTTAATCAATGCAATTTTTCCATCTCTGTTAACACCCTCTTTCCCCCTGCCTCTCATCTCTGGTAACTGCTAATAAAAGTCTGCTCTCTATACATTTATCTTTTCTTGTCTTTTTACATGAGTGAGGTTATCCAATGTTTGTCTTTTTGTGATTGACTTATTTAACTCAGCATAATGTCTTCAAGATCCATTCATAATTGTAGCATGTATCAAGACTTAATTTCTCCTACTGGCATACTAGTATTCCACTTTATGTATGTACGACATTTTGTTTATCCATTCATCTCTTGATAGGCATTTAGGTTGTTCCCACCTTTTGGCTATTGTGAATAGTGCTGCAATGAACATTGGTGTACAAGTCTCTGTTTGAGTCTCTGCTTTCACTTTTTTTGGGTATACACCTAGTAATGAAATTTCTGGGTCATATGGTAGTTCTATTTTTTAGTTTTTTGAGGAGCCACCACACCCTTTTCCACAACAGCTGTATCAGTTTGCATTCCAACCATCAGTGGATAAGGATTCCAATTTATCTTCAGCAACATTTGTTATTTTCTGGTTTTTTTTTTTTTTTTTTTTCTTAGCCATCCTACTGGGAGTGAAATTGTATCTCATTGTGTCTTTGATTTGCATCTCTCTGATAGCTAATGACGCTGAACATCTTTTCATGTGTTTGATTGCCATTTGAATGTCCTCTTTGGTGAAATGTCCATTCAAGTTCTTTGCCCATTGTATGATTGAGTTGTCTTTTGTTGTTAAGTTTTTGAAGTTTTATATATATTTGGTTATTAGATTCTTATTGGATATATGGTTTCCGAAAATATTCTCCCAGTTGGTAGCTTGTCTTTTCAATTTTTTGGTAAAGTCTTTTGATGAACAAAAAGTTTTTAATTTTTATGAGGTCCCTCTTATCTATTTGGTCTTTTGCTATTGGTGCTTTTATTATTGTGTTATTATATTAGATAATCCATTGTTAAAAGCTAGGACTGACAGTATTGCCTCTGTCTTTCATTCTAAAAAATTATGGTTTTAGTTTCAATATTTAGGTCCTTAATCCATTTTGAATTTTTTTTTTTTGTGTATAGTGTGAGGCATGGATTCTTTTTCATATTTCTGCATGTGGAAATCCAATTTTCCCAGCACCGTTTACTGAAGAGACCCTTCATTCCCCATCATGTGGACTTAGCATGCTTGTCAAAATCAGTTGATCATAGATGTGTGGTTTATTTCTGGACTCTCAATCTATTCCATTGATCTATGTATCTACTGTTATACCAGTATCAAGCTGTTTTGATTACTATAGCTATATATTTTTTAAAATCAGGAAGTGTGAGTTGTCCTACTTTGATCTTCTCTTTCAACACTGCTTTAGCTATTCAAGTCCTCTTGCCATTCCATAAAAGCTGAAGATTGGTTTTTCCATTCAAGTTATCTAACATCTTTGAGCTTTGATTTTCTCATCTGTAAAATGGAATTGCAATACCTGCCTCATAGCCACAAACTCAACAACAATAATATCTAACTTTTATTGATTATTTCTTAGATGTCAGGTACTGGGCTAAGAACTTTACATTACAACGTTTATACCCTTGTCACAGCCTTATGAAGTAGATTTTACAAGTAAGAAAGCTGAGAATTATGGAGGTTAAGCTACCTGCCCAAGGTCAGACCTTTAGTAAGGTCTGGAACCTGAGCATGAGCCATAGGATGACCAAAGCTTAACTCTTTAAAATCAAAACTCGTTGCTGTCGAGTTGATTCTGACTCATAGTGACCCAATAGGACAGAGTAGAACAGCCTCATAGGGTTTCCAAGAAGCAGCTGGTGGATTCGAACTGCCAATCTTTTGGTTAGTAGCTGAATTCTTAACAATGATGACGATGAAACTAAGTCAGCAACCATTCTAAGCTGTTTAAAAGAATCATGTAATTTAAAATTTAAATTTAAAATCATTTAATTCTCACAAATATCCAAAGAGAAATATCTATTATCATGCCATTTTTCAGAAGAAGCAATTGGTATGAAATCTCAGGTTTGATATATATATCTCACTATGTTGTTGTTTGTTGTTGTTAAGTACGGCTGAGTCGGTTCTGACTCATAGCAACCCTGTGTACAACAGAAGGAAACACTGCCCGGTCCTGTGCCATCCTCACAGTTGTTGTTATGCTTGAGCCCATTGTTGCAGCCACTGTGTCAATCCATCTCCTTGAGGGTTTTCCTCTTTTTCACTGACCCTCTACTTTACCAAGCATGATGTCCTTCTCCAGGGACTGATCCCTGCTGATAACATGCCCCAAGTATGTGAGACATAGTCTTGCCATCCTTGCTTTTAAGGAGTGTTCTGGTTGTACTTCTTCCAATAAAGATTTGTTCATTCTTTTGGTAGTCCATATATATATCTATATGCAAACAAATGTTTAATGTGCTCAGCTGCTAACCAAAAGATTGGAAAGTCAAGTCTACCCAGAGATGCCTCAGAAGAAAGGCCTGGTGATTAACTGCTGAAAAATCATCCACTGGAAACCCTATGGACCACAATTCTACTCTGACACACATGGGGCTGCCATGAGTCAGAATCGACTCTATAGTAACTCTTTTTTTTTTTTTTAATCTGTCTTTTTAAATTAAGTCTCTATTCTTTTTTAAATTTTTTAAATTTTTGATTGTGATTGTAAGTAAGTAAGGTACATTAGGCTGTCCAGTATATTAGATATTACCAAATTTTTAATGTAAAACGCTAACCTGTGAGTTTGAACAAATCTGATGGGCAAGCTTTTTAGCATTATCCCGAAGGCAAGAATAAATAAGTTTGACTGAGGATATAAGGTCCTCACTCTCAAATACAAAGTACAAATTTATCAAATAGACTTTACCATGTATTTTGGCTTTTCAGAGGCCTCTTTTTCCTCCTTCTGGGTTCTTTTCTATGTTGTGCATATTTGAAATATTAGGTTAAATGACATATGGAAAAGGGAATTATTAATGTAAATTATTTTTACAGCATTTTCCTGCCTTTATTTCTATAGTTTTCCCATGGGTTCAAGTGCAGCTCAAATATATTTTTCCTTTTGCTCTTTTGTTAGATTACTGTGCAGAGTAGATGGTCACTAACTTTATTGGTCCTCTGCCCTGGCTCATCTAGCAAACTGAGGAATCTCCCATATTTGCCAAGCACTGTTTGAGATGCTCTGTGTATGGTTTCCTTTTAATAGTGGATTTTTTCCCTCTAAAATCAAATTAAAAGAAATTACAAGTTGAAAATAATCAGTCTGGAAATACTGTTTATTCTTCAGCACAAAATTTGAATACTATTTCCTAATTTAAATAAGGCTTCTAGAATAGTCCTTCTCTTATGCCTTCTGCTTGTTGGCTCTTTTGAGCTTCTTTTATAATATCTTAATAAAACCTGAGGGTGGATAACTAATAATTTCAAGATTTACTCATGAAGCCAAATGAAGTACAGTGAAAACTGTGAGAGCAGAACTTGATGGGACTTCCTTGGTCTTCCAGGTCTTGCAAGTTTTTTGCCCATGACAGGGTGCAGTTTTACCACTTTTCTATTGTTTCTATTAGTGGAAAATATTTGACAGGTTTCTTTCACAGGTTTCTGCCTTATACAGGTTCCAGCTTTTGCAAGTTTTACTGCATTTATTCTACCCCCAAGCATCCTTGCTGCCTTAGAAGAGAGCGTTATATTTTCTAATCCGCAGCAGCAAAGTGCACATTAATGGCTTCTTTTGCCTATGCTAACAAGAGGATTTACCACAACTGAGTATTTAGTAAAGACACTGTTTTAGTTCCAAATCTTGAAAGAAATAGTCAATGATATGATGTAGCCTGTATTAAGCCCCAATTAAAACGTCTTCAGATGGTCCAAAATTGTTTCATCACCATATGGCAGTATTTCTCAAACAGTGGTCTATTTCACCACCTGCACAAGATTCATGTGAGGTGCTTGTTAAATATCCAGGTTCTGCCTCATCCTCTGAATCAGTTTTGGGGGTTGGGGCTTTGTGATCCGCATCTTCAACAAACTTCTCAGGAGATTCTTGTCCACATTGATATTTGAGAAGCACTATTATAGGAGTCGCTGGGCAGCACAAACAGCTAATTGCTCAACTACTAATCAAAAGATTAGCGGTTCAAACCCACCCAGAGGAGCGTCATAAAAAAGCCCTGGTAATCTGCTTTCGAAAGATCACGGCCATTGAAAACTCTGGAATGCAGTTCTACTCTGAAACAGGAGGTTGCCATGCGTTGGAACTGACTCGACAGCAACTGGTTTGGTTTTTGGTTTATTATGGGGAAAAGAAAATAAAAATTAATACTTCTTAATCTGTCAATAGAGATTTAGCAACTACTGTGTTACTTGCACTGTTTCTCAATTTCTAGTTTAAAAACACAAGCCTTAGATGTTCCATTAAAAATATTTTTATTATTTGTTGTTCATAGGTAAAAGGAAAGTCTAAGATCTGAGTGTCCACACCTTATATTAAGTCTATCTAGAAAACTCAGCAAACTACTCACACGGGACAGAGGTGCTGCTTCTCCTGAGAAACAGTGAGAAAGTCTACTGTATGTGTTCTAACATGTTGCACCTCAAAGTGTGGTCCATGGGCCCGTAGCATCGATACCACCTGGGAGCTTGTCACAAATGCAAAATGTCAGGTCCCACTTTCAATTTACTGAATTAGAATCTGAATTTTAACAAGATGCCATGTAATTCGTATGCACTGCTCTAAGATGCTACTAGTTCCTAGAAAATGTAGTTTAAATATCACCTTAGAATTGTTTGTTTACAAAGGTCTTGATAATTTCTTTTGCGGTTAAAAAATAAAAAAGCACATTTACCAGAAATGGATGATCCTTGAAATAACTAAGGGGCAAAAAAATGAGCCCTTAAATATTAAGATGGTTGATGCTTAATGACTGCAGCAATCAATGTCCAAATTAGAAAAATATTCATGCAGAATTGTTAATGGTTTCATAGACTACTGGGGACAGTAAGTCAAATGACTATTAATTTTTTTTAAAAGAACTTTCTTTTCTGCTGTGGACTGACTATATAGAAGATGTTGTTGGTTGCCATTGAATCGATTCCAACTCATGGTGACCTCAAGTGTGCAGAGTAGAGCTGCTCTCCATAGGGGTTTTCAAGGCTGTGACCTTTCAGAAGCAAATTTCCAGGCCTTACTTCTAAGGTGCCTCTGGGTGAGATTGAACCATCAGTCTTCGGTTAGTAGTCCAGTGCTTAACCATTTACACCACTCAGGGACTCTATATACAGAAGGACTCTAGATGCAGAAGATAATGCCTATTAAATATGGAAGAATATAGCAGATGATAATATGAATCAGTCTGATTGGAAACTTGGTAAAGGGTATATAGTAAATGCATAATGGAATCACTGCATTTATGTTGATAAAGAAGAGTTATAATATGTTTTTAACTTATTTTATGTCTGATATAATAAATAGAGGAATTCTGGAGACAGACGTAAATCAAAATAGTTTTGAAACATAATACGTAATGAAAATAGGGAACAAGGTCAAGAATATTTGTATCACCAAAGACAAATATAACTATTAACATTCAGACCTAATAACAAATGTGCCAAAGAGTCCCCCAGGGGAAATATGAGAACCCCTTGTGAAATTATTCAAATGTGAATTGGAAAATCAGTTACTTCGGATACCTAAGGATATCCAAAAATGGGTGTGTCACAATATGGAAATTTTATTCCATTTCTAAACAAGTCAGGCTGAATGACCTGGGTAATGGTATGATTGGTGACCACACAGAAAATTACCTGAATTAGACTTTGACTGAAACACTGATTCATTTGCCCTCTGTTGTACCAGGAACGCCTGTATGAGGAGTGAAATATGGGCTTTATAAACAAGCCCGTAATCACTAAGCCCAAGAAACTTCATGGTTGTCTGCCCTTGACCTAATTTCATGAATTAACAAGTAGTTTTGGCTTATTGGTTCTTATGCACAATTGGCAATAAATATTTAAGGATAGTTACAGTTTGGTTTCATTTACCAGTCATTTAGTCTTTTAGTGAATCCTTCCTCTTAAGGGTAATCCATTTTAACAGGGGATATTAAGATGACAAATGTCTTAAAATATTAAAAAGAAAGTCCCTAGACTGTTAATTAATAGGTGAAACAAAATATAGGTTAAAAACAGAAGCAAAACTATTAGAACCCATTGGATTAGCCATTGTCATTTTTTTCTTGCAAGGACTGACCCTGTGGGAACTGATAAAATGACCCAGCAAATTACAATCTTCATCAAATAGTGGCAGACTCTAGACCTATAAAAAGGAGCCCTAGTAGTGCAGTGGTTAAGTGCTCAGCTGCTAACCAAAACAAAGGTCAGCAGTTGAAACCCACCAGCTGCTCCATGGGAGAAAGATGTGGCAGTCTGCTTCCATAAAGATTTACAGCCTTTGAAACCCTATGGGCAGTTCTACTCTGTCCTATAGGGTCTCTATGAGTTGGAGTCGACCAGACGGCAACAGGTTTGGTTTGGTTTGATAGGCCTATAAGCACTGATATCTACTTATGCTGGTACTTAGTACTACCACACAAATATTTTGACATTATAAATGCTTGCTTATAGTCCATGATTTGATTACAGCATGGGGGGCAATTTTAAATACAGATTAGAGAATTATTCCACCCTTTATCCCTGCTCATTTCATGCCTTTTTGCATAAGTAGAATTCAACTTTTCAGAACATACATTTAATGATAGAGTAAGTGATGTACTTCCAAGGAGCCCTGGTGGTGCAGTGGTTAAGAGCTCAGGTTGCCAACTGAAAGGTCAGCAGTTTGAATCCACCAACTGCTCCTTGGAAACCCTACGGGGAAGTTCTACTCTGTCCTATAGAGTTGCCATGAGTTGGAATTGACTTGACGGCAGTGGGTTTGGTTTGGTCTGGTACCTCCGAAGTGGCAAAATAGATGGGCTAGGGAAAGCATCGGCCTTCCCTGGAAGATGCTTTAGACCAGAAAAATGACTTCTTACACTGACACATATCATGAGAAACCACCCTTCCTCATCCCATGAAATGTCCTGTTTTTTCTCTCTAGCACTTCCCTTTCAATCCAATAGAAAACAAAACAAAAAAACTTCTTGGCTGTTTTTAGAAAAATACATAATCTTTCCTGAGACATGAGATGAATAAAAGTTGGCATTTTTTGTTGTCACTTTGGATCCAGAGGTCAAAGGTCATTATCGAACAGGACTCCAGATGGAATCAATCTCTCACAGAGTCTCTCAGATATACCTGAGCCTCACGGGGGTTTGTGCAGAGCAGTTCATGGTCAAAGGCAGGAATGAATATTGGCATCCCAGAGGAGGCTGTATTTTTCTGTCAGTAGAAGATTATAGTGTCCTAGATGGGTAATCAGTTACCAAGCACCTCAATCAGTTCACATTTAAACATTAAACAGGTGGGGCAGGAGACAAATAAAATTTATCATGTTTACTAGGTATGCCAACAAAAACCAAAGAACTGCTTTACCCTTTTTGATCAAGTCTAATCTGTACTTCTTGCTATTAATTTTTTAAATGAATTGAAATTTTTTTTCTTTTCTCCCTGACAAGTGCTTGGGGGATTCTCAAAGGATCAAACATCTGCAAGTCTGTAAGTTTAAATACATTTTTAAAAAAATTTCTCCCATTTTCTTTTTACCTTTGGTTAACTGAATGTGTGTACAAGTCACCCCGAGCACATCGAGTTTTTATGCCAGTTTGGTGAACGATGGGAAAAAGAAAATGAATAAGCCTAAAGCAAACTTTCTTCAAGATTAGACATTACGTTATTTGTTAAGACTTTTTTCTATCTCACTGTTAAAAGTAAAGAAGATGGCTTTTCTTTTTCCTCCCTGATTAGAGGGCTTCACTGGATTTGTGGCAAATAAATTGACAAGTGAGGGCACTGATGACAAGAGACCGATAATTGATGGTGGCAGGTAGGGGCCTGGTATACTGGCATGTTCTACGAAGGATAAGCCAAGGACATCTATCAATCAAGTTGGTGACAGCAGCCAGGGAGACTTAATTGGAGATTCACTGAACCTTTAATGATGTGACAGAGAAAAATAAGGACGCTTAAAAGGCTCCTGGGCTATTACTTTTCCTTCATTTCAACAATTCTCATAGAAAGAGTGGAAAGTGGACATTGCTCCCGGGTTGAACAGTCATTGTTTCTGTCAAAATTAATTACATATTTTGAGAGACAGAGTAGTAAAATATTTACCTTTAGTCCAATGTAGAATGAAATCTATACCTAGAGACCTAGAGACTTGACTGTCCGGGAGCTTTACCATAATTAGAGATGCTTAGCAAGTACTGGGATACCACGTGCTAAATACTGAATTACAACCAGGATGCAGATACTGTCTGCCAGAGTGTGGCTTCCAAATACCTTGAGGAGAGAAGTCCTTTCTCTAATGAGATTATTTTTTCTCAGTCTTCTAATGAATTCTCTACTATATTTTAAGTTATTTATTTTTTTGCTACATGGTTCAAAACAATTTTATTTCTCATTTGGGAAAGAAAAAAAGTCCTACAAAGGTAATTGCCCTTTGGGCACAGGGGACTTCTTAATGTTATCAGTGCAGGAAAACAACAACAACACAACTTCAAGGCACTCAGTGTGGATATAATTCATGAAAAGATAAATAAGGAGGTCTCTGCCATTTAAGATCTTATATTTTCAGATTTGTGAGTTTATACATTCATTCATTCTAAATTATTACTTTGGCCACCTACTATGCAGTGTTTTGTTCTGCTAAGTCTAAGACTAACAAAAACTAGTTGCCATCAAGTGGACTGTGACTCATGGTGGCCCCACGCATCGGGGTAGAACCATCCTCTATAGGATTTTTAAGGGTCAACATTTCAGTTAGTAAGTGAGCACTTAACTGTTTGCGCCACCCAGGGAATATTTGCTGTAAAAAGTGGGGGAAGGAAGAAAAGATCTTGGACTTGCTATGGCAGAGATTTTGTACTTAATAGTTGTCTTAGTCATCTAGTGCTGCTACAACAGAAATACCACAAGTGGATGGCTTTAACAAAGAGAAGTTTATTCTCTCACAGTTTAGTAGGTTACAGGTCCAAATTCAGGGCATCAGCTCCAGGGGAAGGCATTCTCTGTCAGCTCTGGTGGAAGGTCCGTGTCATCAATCTTGTCTTGGTCTGGTAACTTCTCTGCACAGGAACCTCAGGTCCAAAGGACGTGCTATGCTCCCAGCACTACTTTTGGTGGTATGAGGTTCCCATGTGTCTCTGCTCACTTCTCTCTTTTGTATCTCAAAAGAGATTGGCTTAAAACACTATCTAATCTTGTAGACCTCATCAGTATAACAGCTGCTAATCCATCTTATTACATCATAGTAATAGAGTTTACAACACATAAGGAAATCACATCAGATTACAAAATGGTACACAATCATACAATACTGGGAATCATGACCAAGCCAAATTGAAACACACACTTTTTGGGTGACATAATTCAATCCATGATAATGGTGTCTAAATCTGGCAAAATCAAAGTCATCTTATAGACAGTAGAGAGACATTATTCACCTCTTCTGCCCTTCTTAAATTCAGCATCATGCCACATTTTTTTTTTCCTCCATAAATCAATGATTGGAAGCATTACCTATTAATTACTCAAAGGAGAAATAGGAACTAATTGTTGAAAGTTTTCAGAAGGTGAGCATCTTGCTCCACCGAGGGACAACTGGTTTTTCCCTATGAAAGATTCCAGTTCAAATTTTATTCTATACTTTAAACACTTCAAGAATTGTGACTGCTTGAAGGTCTTCTTGTTGGCTAAACTGTGAGTTGTACCCTACTCAATTAGTTTCCCTTCAGCTTAGTCCTCTCAGAAAGAGTGGTGTCTATTTTTCTGCATATTCTGCACAAGGTAAATCTCTAATAAACCAAAAAGCCATTGCCATACAGTTGATTCCGACTCATAGGGACCATATAGGACAGAGCAGAACTGACCCATATAGTTTCCTAGGCTGAAATCTTTACAGGAGCAGATCGACAGGTCTTTTCTCCCACAGAGCGGCTGGTGGGTTTGAATCTCTGACCTTTTGTTTAGCAGCCAAGTGCTTAACCATTGTGCCACCAGGACTCCTTGCTCTTTGCAGTAGGAAGGCTTTTGTCCCATACTGGATTTATCTTCCCTCCTTTCTGAGCCTTAGTGATTGATTCTCCATAATATCACATTGAAAATGATGTTGTGAGAGGGAACATATAAAGCTGTTCAGAAATGAATGGCTCCTGTGTTAGTGAAATGATTTGAAATTAAATAAGATAATGCATGTGAAGTACCTGGCAGAAACCCTAGAGGAAAGTCAGCTAATGATAGCCACCATCATAGTCATTAAGAGTTCCTGGGTGGCACAAATGGTTAAGTGCTTGCCTACTAGCTGAAAGGTTGGCAGTTTGAATCCACCCAGAGGTGTTTAAGAAGACAGGCCTGGTAATCTGTTTCTGAAAGGTCACTGTCTTGAAAACCCTATGGAGCAGTTCTACTCTGCACACATGGAGTCGCCATGAGTTGGAATCTATTCTATGGCAACCAACAACCACCACGATAGTCATTGTTAGAAAATCATGGTTAGAATATCTACAATTTATCAGAGAAATCTCAGAAATCTAGACACTTTAGCGGAGACTTTCAGATCTTCACCCATGTCTTCTGCGTGCTTTCTTGGGCTAGATGATGAGGATTCAAGATGACTAACCTCACACATCTGTCAGTTTGTCATACTGTGGTGGCTTGTGTGTTGCTGTGATACTGGAAGCTATGCCATGGGTATTTCAAATGTCATCAGGGTCACCCATGGTAGATAGGTTTCAGCTGAGCTTCTAGACTAAGACAGACTAGGAAGAAGGACCTGGCAGTCTACTTCTGAAAAAGTTAGCCAGTGAAAACCTTATGAATAGCAGTGAAACATAGTCTGATATAGTACTGGAAGATGAGCCCCTCGGGTTGGAAGACACTCAAAATGGACTGGACACAGTGGTTACAACAATAGTCTCAAACATAGCAATTGAGGATGGTGCAGGACCAGGCAGTGTTTTGTTCTGTTGTGCATAGGGTCACTATGAGTCGGAACTGACTAGACAGCACCTAACAACAACAACGAGGCAAAGGAGAAATTATTTTATTTTATTGGAAAATGCTGATTAAGTAGAGCCAGCCATTTACAAAGGATGCCAAACAAGTAGAAGGTGGATATTAATACATGTCCTCCTTCCACACCTGCTCTCTGGGAGCCAGAAAGAATTAAGATTCATTTAGATTCATTTAGAAAAGAAGGGTCAGAAGGGGCCTTCATTATCACTAGGCACAGTCCCCTAGCTTTAGGAATAAGAAAAATGAGATCCCGACAGGTAAGATGAACTGTCCAAAGCAGCACCAGAGCTAACATCTGGGCTCTGGATTCTTCCATGTTGCCATAATGCTATTCTCATCTAAATTCAAGATTGGAGAATTTACTTCTTAAGAAGACTGAACCTGATTCATTCTGCTTTCTAGTTTCCCTTCTAAGATATTTATTAGTTTCCATGAATAAATAATTTTAAAACATGTGTCAGGTAATTTTCATTGCAAATTGTTTTACATCAAAATATTTATCTCAGAGCTTTTCCTGCGATGTAAAGTCCTTGATGATAGAGCCTGACTTGAGAGGGATAATAGAAAAGGCTTTATCTGTACCGGGAATTGCAAATTCAAATGTCAACAAGGGCCAGACAAGTAATGATTGTTTATAAATTACTAAAAGAGTAGGCGATATAAGACAATATGGAGTGGTGGAAAATGTGTCCATGTAGAAAAGAAAAGAAATGGCTAATGAAAGGAGCAGAGACCCTGGGTGGTTAAAAACGGTTAATGTACTGAAAGGTTGGTGCTCTGAGGCACACAGTTCTACTCTGACACACATGGGTTTCCATGAGTTGGAACTTACACGATGGCAACTGGTAAATGAAAGGAGCAACTGTTGCTCAGCTCCATCTGATTGTTTCTATGCAAGAAAATTATTCTAAATTTGTTGAATCCTTTGACAATTCAAAGAAGCTAGAAATCCAGGCTTTTTAATGTGGAAATGTCCTTTTTTTATTAATTTGTAGGTCAAGCAAAATATATATGTGGACTACTTTGGGTCTTTAGGAAGGACCTCTAGCAATGCAAAGAAAAAAAATAACCCCATGGATATTATTATAAAAAATGAAAGTTTTAATTCAATTTGGTTTTAATATTTTATGACTTTTCTTTCTCTTTTTTATCCTGGCATGCCTTTGTTCATGCCATGATTAGCTGGTGTGTCTTTGTGACTGAAATATCAGATTGCACCAAAGGTTTTGCTTTTGTTTTCTGCTTGAAAAAACTGACACTTGTTATGGTTATGCTCACTGTGCAAACCATACCTTGTTGACTTCTGGACAATGTCTATAAATCTCTATTATTCTGCTGTTATTGTCTTGTTACACTTGCTCTGTTGAAGCATCTTCTCAAGGGAAGTGAGCCCAGGTGTGTTCACACAGAACAAGAAATGCTCTCCTTTAAACACATAAATAGCTATTTTATTTGGCATGTCACACATAAATGTTAGTGTGGCCAAAGAAATCTCAAACAGTTATTTGCATTGCAAATATTTCAAAAAAAAATGGAGCAAAGATATTGGAGCTCAATCTGCTAGCCATTTGAGTTTTGTTAGTTCAGGGACTGATCCATCTTATATATTTTTCCCCCAGTAATAAGGGCTGAAAGAGTTAAAATGCAGTCCTTTACAATTAGACTCTAAGTTGTAAGAAATTTTCTCATAAAAAATAATATATTCTTCTTCCCCCATGAAATTCAGTTATATAGACCTCCTTTTATGGCTACTCTTCTTTTATGACCTTGTTCAGATCAAATGCACACGGTTAAGCTTGTCTTGTGCTATTTTGGTATCTAAACTGATGGAAGGCTGGAATAGCGAAGTTAGGCTAACTGCCTTGATTGCATGCGTGATTTAAGGGATACCTTTGATTCTGGTACTTGGCAATTCATGAGGTGGCCAAAAATTATATAAAGAATAAAATGCAGAAAAGAGATCATATTTTGGACACATGAATGGAATTTGGGAAAGGTTTGACAAGATTTGGAAACTCAGTGTCATATTCTAGATAGAGAGCTAAGTCTGTATTTCTGAGTAAGGAACGAAGTAGAGATTTTTTTGGTAATTTCTTTCCTTCTTTTTTGTTTTTTAAGCTAATGGATCAGATTTGGCTAATGAAATCCTTCGTAAATTTCTAAACTTTTTAAAAAAATTTGCTAAAACATAAGAAGGGAAGTAAAAATTACCCATATGCTCACAATTTGGGGGGAGAAGTTATAATAAACTGAAATTACCCCCTGTCCCTATAGTACTATTTTCCACCAATGACTGTTGATAATAATTTTATATATATTATTCTAGATTTTTATACATACCAGTATGAGTGAAAATATATATGAATTTTTTTGGATTTTTTTAATTTTATGAAACATGGGATCATACTATATAAATAATTCTGAAATATGCTGTTTTTATTTAACATTATGAAATGGACATTTTCTAAGTTAATACATATAGATATACCTTATTAATTATTGCATTCTGTTTAATGTAATTATGAAGAAGCACAGAACTGTGATCCAGGCAGCGGGGTGACATATACTGATGTGCATCCTCCTCCAACTCCATTTTTCAAAAAGCATATAAATCAGTAATCTTCCAACCTGAAGAACTCTTGATTCTGTCTGAGCAGCCAGGACAAAGGAACTTTGGACTCTCATCCATGAGGAACAAAGAGCACCCCTTGGAAATTCCTGTACTTGCACAGGTTTGGGGAGGAGAATGAAGGCAGGCAGAAGAAGATACATTAGCAAGTAAATCAATAAGATGATCTTAGTTATGAGTATCATGAAAAAAATGTAAATACGGTGATGTGGCAAGTGAAGGGCGGATTCTTTTTAAACTGCTTGGACAGGAAGAACCCATGGAGAAAGGTACACTTGAGCTGACATCTGATTGATGAGAAGTCAGACATGGGGATTGCAGATCATTCTAAGCAAAAGGTTCCAGCTACCCTGTGTGTGTGTGTGTGTGTGTGTGCGTGTGTTGTGTGTCAGAGAGAGAGAGAGAGAGAGGGAAAAAGTGAGAGAGAGAGAGAGTAGAACTGTGTTCCATAGCATTTTAAATGGCTGAATTTTCAGAAGTAGACTACTAGGCCTATTCTTCTGAGGCACCTCTGAGTGGATTTGTACTAACAAGTCAAATCCTAAAATGAAGCAAATATCCCAGATAAAATATTAACAAATTGTATCCAACAGTGTATTATTACAATCATGGCATGTAGGGTGTATTCCAGCATTACAAGAATTTTATTAGGAAAATTTTCAATGTAATTAATTAGATTAATAACTGCTTAAAAACAACCCGAGGTTGAGGGGCAGGGAGGGCTAATTATTTACAACAGAATGACAACTAAAATAACAGTTGGCTTTTGAATAAAGTCAGATGATAGCATGTTATAGCCAAAGGTATGAAAGAAAATATATGCTAACCTGGAATTCTATATTTAAAATTTTATTTTATAGAACAAGTGTGAAATATGTTTCCAGGCAAACCAAAACAGAGGCTTTACTAACAACAGACTTTCACTAATGGAACATGTAAAAGATCTCCTTCAGGAAGAGGGAGACTGACCATAGGGGAAAGCTCTGAAATTCAAGAAATGATAGAAGGCAATACAATGGCAAATGTGGGGGAAAATCTAAACAATTGCTGACTATATAAAACAGTAACAATACTGTCTAATTTTTGCATTTAAAAAAAGGTAGAAATAAAATCTTATCTATTAATTTCATATAAGCTAGGAAAAAGTATGGTGATTGGAATTAAGCATTCTAAGTCCACTGTATTATTCAGAAGTAAAATAAAGATATTAAGGATATTAAGTTTAGACCTGGTGAGGTTGAATATGCATGCTAAAACTTCCAGAGAAACAACTCAAAGAATAGAATTAGACAATCTACTTAAAATTGAATACAGGGAAAAAAATAAGATGGGAGCTGATGAGACTAGATCAATACAAAAGAAGAAAGTGAAAGATCAAGATAGAAAAAGGAAAAAAAAAAAAAAGGGACAAAAAATACAAAATAAGATGGTAGAAATGAATTCAAAACCACAATGAAGATGAATGGAAGAAAATCTTCACCTAAAGTCTAAAGACCAGATTGAATGGAAAAAAAAAAAATTCTGTATGTAAGATATAAATCTAAAAACAAACAAACAAAAATTACTTTTAAAACATAAGTCAGAGGATGTCATTCCATTTTTCAGAACCCTGAGAGGGCTGTCCAATTCATAGAGAGTTAATGCCAGTATTTTACAATGGCTTACAATGGCTTACATTATGTGATCTGACCCTTCAGCTCTGATTCCTCTCTCCCTTGCTCACTCTGCTCCTACTACTCTGACCTCTTTGCTGTTTCTTAGGCTAAGCAGACACATGCTGGCCTTGGAGCTTTTACTATGCTTGTTCCCTCTGCTTAGAATATCCTATCTCTAGATATCTGCTTGGCTAACTCCCTCATCTTCTCTATGCTCTACTCAAATTTACCTTTTAATGAGACTTACCCTGAACACCTAATTTATTCCCGTTATTACCCCGCTTCCTCTACTTCCTACTTTCTTACCCTGCTCTAATAGTTATTGATGCTTATTAACTTCTAACGTGCTACATAATTTAATTTTTAAAATTTATTATTTTTGTTTGTTTTTTCCCCCTAAAATATAAATTTCACAAAGGAAGGACTATCTTTTTATTCTACTCACAGATGCCTAGAACAGTACCTGGCACATAGCAGACACTCAATATTTACTGAAGGAACAAATCAATGATAATTTGTATCTCTTGTTCACAGCACATTGGACACTATTGGGCACTGAATAAATATTGTCTAATAAATAAAGTGAATAAATGGAAAGAAAATAGAAAATATTCAGATTTTGGATTTTCTTTTTATAGTTTTGGATGTACTGAAGAGAAGAGGGAAGAAGGAAGAAATGGGAAGGAGGCAGATGTGTATGAACCTCTGTTCCTTTCTGCCAAGTGAGATGGATGAACTGGATGACCCTAGTTTCCTAGTGCTAACTGAGCATTCTTTCATCTATTTTCTCAAGGGTGATCCTTGAAGAAAGATTGCCAATATACAGTTTCAAAATCACAGGTTAATGATAATTGACAGTTTGGAGACCCATGGCCTAACTAATGCTGCAAGAATCAGGAGTTTGCGAGGTCTAACAGGAAATTTTGATATAAAAATTTGTCTTGCAGTCTGACTTGTAAATACAGCAATTGCTTACTCAAATTCTTAATTCCCTGGGTATATTAAAAAACAAACAGAAAAACTATGCAATATACTATGCAAGATATATTTCTTAGGTTTAAACTAGCTTTTTAAAAATTATGACGTGTTCAGTATAGAAGTGAATGACTGTTAGTCTATAGTTTTGACCCCATTTTTGACTGTTACTACTAAGTTTTTTCATATTCTTTTCACAAGGAGAAAAAAAATGCCTCTGTAATAATAATTCTGGCTGTAAGAATCAGCACCAAGCTGGTTTCTATGAGGCAGAGGTCAAATATACTCCCTTTCTCTAACTTCTCCACCATTTCTGACATCAGGCATTCCTCCAACAGCATTCTTTCTCTATTGGATTTGATAATTCATTGGAACGTTCCCAGATAATGTATGGAAACAACATAACTGCAATTACGACTTTGATAACAGAGAAGGATATAAAGAAACAAAGATATGCAAAAGGCAGGTTCCAGAGGGCTTTCCAGCTGCGGCCTCAATGTCTAAAAGGAAACTGCTTACCCTTCAGGAAAATCAATGTTCATTCTTATCCATCAGGAAACTTTCAAACAGGAAATTCAGTAACATCACTTGGCGAGCTCAGCTATCGGTGGCTCTTCTCAGCTCTTGGCAGGGGTTTGGTCTATACACTCTGCTGCCACTGTCTGGGTCTGTTCCTTGTCTCTGCTTCTTCTGGTACTGTCGAAGCTACTGTCTCCATTGCTGTCATCACAGGTTTACTCAGTCTGGGAGGGTCACAGCACAGGACCGCCTGTCCAAACATGCGTCCTTTCCTGTCTCTCATGGATCAGGAAGCTCCACCTGAGGCTCAGTGTTTTAAGGATTTTATAGGCTAGCCCATACTCCTTGTTAATTACAAGGCAGGCTCCTTAACCAATCCGGGTAAAGGTCAGACTGGACGCCCCCTCAGCCAATCTCGGTAAAGGTCAGCTATAGGGTGGGTCATAAACTGACCAATCACTTGCAAGCCACTTATGCTGATAGTAAACTGACCAATCACTTGCCAGATTTTGACACACCTATTATTTTGGGATAAGAAAATATATAGAAACCCATTGCACAGTGGCCTCCTTTTGTAGTTTAGCATTATGTTATGCCAGAGATTTCAAGTGCGGTTGGTAACACAAGCACGCCCCAGACTCATCTGTGGTGATAGGAACTTGAAAAGAAGAAATAATGGGGATAGGAAATTTTACAGCTTCTGAGACACTCAACAGTAATACTCTAAAGAATTCTGTAGTTGAAATTTTAGTATTTCGCCATGAATGTGCAAAGGCATTTTTAAAATTGCTTTGTATATTTTTAACTCTCTAAGTTTATTCTGTGTTCCTTAGAAAGACTCATTTATTTATAAAATTAAATGTATACTTTTCAGACTTTTAAAGAATTATCACTCTGGGGGAAACAATATTTTAGGAGTAGAATATTACATTTTTGTTCCAGTCAGATTATCTAAATCGCTCTGAACAAAATATTCTTTATTTTCCTTGCTGAAACCAGGTCACATCAAGAATATGTGAAAAAAATGGTTTTAGAGTAAATTGTTTTAGAAATTTGATTATATCTTATATGTTACATATTGTCATGGATTGAATTCTGTCTCCCCAAAATATCTGTCAAATTGGCTAGGTCATGATTCCCAGTATTGTATGATTGTCTACCATTTTATCATCTGATGTGATTTCCCTATGTGTTGGAAATCCTATCACTATGATGCAATAAGATGGAATAGCGGCAGTTATATTAATGAAGTCTACAAGATTAGATAGTGTCTTAAGCCAATGTCTTTCAAGATATAAGACAGAGAAGCAAGCAGAGAGACATGGGGACCTAATACCACCAAGAAAGCAGTGCCAGGAACAGAGCATGTCCTTTGGACCTGAGGTTCCTGTGCTGAGATGCTCCCAGACAAAGGGGAGACTGATGACGAGGATCTTCCTCCAGAGCCGATAGTAGAGAAAGCCTTCCTCTGGAGTTGACACCCGGAATTTGGACTTGTAGCCTACTAGACTGTGAGGGAATAAATTTCTCTTTGTTAAAGCCATCCACTTGTGGTATTTCTGTTATTGTAGTACTAGATGACTAAGACACATATTATATATATTACTATATTTGTTAGTGTAATATATATACTTATCATGCACACACACACACAAAAGCACATATGAAACAGTTTACATTTTTCATGATTCTTCCAGCTATTTTTAACTGCAATTACTAGGTGGTACATCAAGCCATGCCAACCAATCTTTACCTTCAGTTAAACATGCTCAGAAGAATTTCCTTGATCAATTTTTATGCTTATTTGTTTCTTTCAACTGTATTGTGATTAGTTAGGACTGCATAGAGAGTCATGGAAGTTTGTGTAACCACCACATGCTACATAGATTAAGCCAAGTTTAATTAAATGGTAATGTTGGTAAAAATTTAATTTGTTGGCTTTTCCTATCTTTCGGTATTCCCCTGTCCTGTTTGCAATTTTTCAGATGGGATGCATTTTGTTCTGGGGCCATATCATGTAGAAATAAAACTAACAAATTAAGAAAAAAATATCTATGAAACAAATATATAGGAACAATTCAGATTCTGAGATATGTTGGTTCCCCTCTAAAACTGAAAAAATTTAACACAAGAATAATTTCTTTAAGAAAGAAAGACCCAAAGCAAAGGAAAATCAATGCTTTCCAGTCTAAAGAGATAAAACTAACATTTTCCCCACAGGTCAGAAAGCTTCCAACAAAGAATGTCGTGTATAGTATGAGCAGTCTATTTTTTTCAAACATGCTTTTCGGCACTCTATAATTGAAAGCTAATCAGACATTCAGTAGGAATGCAACATATAAAGCTTTTGATTTATTTATCTCTGGATATAATATATCTGAAGGAAATAATTGTTCTATAGGAAAATCTATGTGCTTATTGAGCACATCTGAGTATACAGAGGGTGAGAATGTGGTAGTTTGTTGCAGAAATGGTCTTAGTAATTTACCTCTCAGTATGTATACCCATGAGTAGTGCTTCACACCTTCACTCTGAGGTTGGCCATGTGACTTGCTTTGGTTGACAAGACAATAGCAGATGTGACAGAAGTGGACTTGAAAAGTACAAGCTCACTGGGACTTTCTGTCTCTTGCTGCTCCTGGGAGCCTTGTGACTACTGCAGGTGGACATGCCTGGGCTGGCCTGCTGAATGATGAGAGCCATGTGGCCAAATCATTTCTGTGACCTCCACTGACATCAAAGCAACCACTAGACATTGACGAAGTCATCTTATACCAACTTGCTCCAGCTATGCTGGCCAGGAGTATGACCAGCTGATGCATAGAATTGTGAGAAATAATAAATATTTATTATTTAAGCCACTAATTTATACATAAAAGCTAATTGATACAAAGGAATAGATTAGGAAATCAAAATAGAACAAAGAGCAAATGAAAACAAAACACCACAAAGTGATTGCAGACGTCCATTTACACCCTCTGAATCCAATAATGGTCCTAGTAATTCAATATATGTTGGATTGTCCAGGAGCCTTGTTAGAGCAGTGGTCAAGAGCTACGGTTGCTAATCAAAAGGGTGGCAGTTCAAATCCACCAGCTGCTCCTTGAAAACCCTGTAGGAAAGCTCTACTCTGTCCTATAGGGTTGCTAGGAGTCGGAATTGACTCGACAGCAATGGGTTTTCTTTTTTTTTTTTTTGGTTTGGGACGCCCAAGATAGAGGAAAAAAACAAAACAGAACAAAACCCAAGACCTTTATTCAAATTATCAACCAGTTCTAACTGAGGGAAAATTGCTAGATACATTTGTAGGTAAAGATAGCTACCATTTATCAGATGTCTCTTGTGCCACAGGCACTCTACTTACTTCTTTGCATATTTCATGCCATTTAGCTCTTGTAAGTGCTTTACAGGGGGGTTGTTTGTAAAGTCATCTGACTGATGAGGAATCTGAGGCTCAGAGAAGTTCAGAAACCTACCGTAGGTTACCCAGCTGCTGAAAGGAGTTGAAAAATCTGTTCTGACTGCAGTCTTTTGCCACAGGACACTATCTGAAGACCACCAGCTCAGTGAATGCCAACTAAAAAATTCAGGCATTATTTTATGAACAATGTTCCGTTGTAAGAGTGGTTATGCTTTGATGTGATGTCTATGACAGCTTTGCCAGAGACTAAAAAAAAAAAAAAAAGTCTGTTATAAAATGGAAAACTTCTATTTTTATGCAAAAGATTTTTTAACTGGTTTAGTGGAATTCTACAAAGATGACTATCAGAATTGTTTTTCTTATTGGCGAGTATTGATCTCTGACTGTGCCACTCTGTCTCATTAACACTTTTATTACCTTGTCAATCAAAGCACCACCTGCACCAACCAGGGACTAAAAGGATTTACCATTATTAACAAAACAGTCTGGTGCCCAGGGGCAATGAAATCCTGCTGTAAGTGTAAGGATAAATCAGCAGGGATTTAGATAGCATTCTAGATGCAGAAAGCAATTCAGACATTTTAAAAAAAAGGACTACTTTAAAGTCATTTGGAGAAACAGATTTTCTTACTTCCTTTAAATGTTTAGGATTTTAATTTAAAAAACACTATTTCAAGGGGTGAAAGATTGTATTATTTTAAACTATTTGGGGGGCAATTTTATCATACAAGTTTGCTGAATTGCACTGGTCTCGGGGGCAAAAGTAATATGTAGGCAATAAGTGTCTCTTATATGCATTGCTAATTTTATCATTTCCTGTAATAGAGGCCTATTACAGCAAACAGATTAGCAGTTAAGTGGTATCCAGCAAAGAACTATTTTGACCCTTACTTGCTATTTTTTTCCATTAGTGATCTTAGTCAATACCAACACACAATCCTAGAATCCAATGCTTGTCATTATGTTATAAAAATGCCGTACTTAGATTGTCATTATATGAGAGGTGTTCAACAAATTACACGTAAATTCACTCTTCTGGAACTTCCCTTACTTGTTTCACATTCAGCCACCAATAATTTCATGGTGATTACTTTCAGTACACAGACATTTTCAAATGTGTGAGCAGTTAATTTTGTTTTGTGTTTTATATTGGCTTACTAAATATTTATTGAACAGACACCTGCTTCAAAATACTAAGCTTAGCTCATCAGAAGATACCTAGAAAAAGATTACTTCGCTAAGGTATACATACAAATAACTATCATACAAAGCAGATATGCTAAATGCTATAAGAATTGTTAGCACAAAACATCATGAGACTTCAAAGGAGTGGCGGGCAGGTCCACACCGCTTGAAGGATCAGGCAAGGTATTATGGATCTTAATCAATGGATAGGGTTAACCAGGAGGAGATTGTGGCAAAAAAGGAGTATGGATGAAGCCAGGAAAAGTGAGCATGTTGTATATATATGTGCTTTAGTTTTCTAGTGCTGCTGTAACAGAAAGACCACAAGTGGGTGGCTTTAAAGAACAGAAATTTATATTTTCGTAGTTCAGGAGGCTAGAAGTCCAAATTCAGGGCATGGGCTCTCGAGGGAGGTCCTTTTTTGTCTGTTTCGGCTTCTGTTGCTGTTAGGTGCCCTCGAGTCAGTTCTGACTCACAGTGACCCAATGTACAGCGGAACGAAACTGCCCGGTTCTGTGCTATCCTCACAATCATTGTTATGGTTGAGCCCATTGGTGCAACCACTGTGTCAATCCATCTCACTGAGGGTCTTCCTCTTTTCTCTCTGACCCTCTACTTTATCAAGCTTGATGCTCTTCTCCAGGAACTGGACCCTCCTGATAACATGTCCAAAAAATATGAGATGAAGTCTCACCATCTTTACTTCTAAGGATTCTGGCTGGCTGTACTTCCAGGACAGTTTTGTTCATTCTTTTGGCAATCCATGGTATATTCAATATTCTTTGCCAACATCATATTTCAAAGTTGTCAATTTTTCTATGGTCTTCCTTATTCATTGTCCAGCTTTCCCATGCATATGAGGTGATGGAAAATACCATGGCTTGGGTCAAGCACCCCTTAATCCTTAATGTGACTTCTTTGCTTTTTAACACTTTAAAGAGATCTTTTGCAGCAGATTTTCCCAATGGAATATGTCATTTGATTTCTTGACTGCTGCTGGGCATTGATAGTGGATCCAAGTGAAAAGAAATCCTTGACAACTTCAATCTTTTCTCCGTTTAACATGATGTTACTTATCGGTCCAGTTGTGAGGATTTTTGTTTTCTTTATGTTGAAGTGTAATCCATACTGAAGGGTGTAGTCCTTGATCTTCATCAGTAAGTGCTTCAAGTCCTCCTCACTGTCAGTGAGCAAGGTTGTGTCATCTGCATAACACAGTAGCCGGCAATCCTTGGAGTTCCTAAACTTGTAGATTCACCTGCCTCCATCATGGTCAGATGGAGTCTGTCTTCCCCTTGTGTTTAATCTCTTTTTGTAACTCAGAAGTGATTAGGTTCAGTACACACCTTACACTGATATGGTCTCGTTAATTTAACAAAGAAAATTCTATTTCCAAACAGAATTACATCCACAGGTATGGGGTTAGGATATCAATATATATTTTTTGTGGCTACAGTTTAAACCATAGCATTATGCGTGGTGAGATAAAGTTTAGAAAACAAGGACAAGTCCTGGCACAATGGCAGAATACATGCATGTAGGAATATCAGATACATGAAGTTGAACTAGTTTTGCAGGCAGTGGGGAACCCTTAAAGATTTTGTGTCAGAGAATGGCATAATTGGAGCTGTATTTAAAAAAAAACTTAACCTGACAATGGTAGATTGTAGCATGTTACTAACTGAATAATGTACCGGACAATTTAAAGAAACAACAACAAATCTCTTCAATTCCCAGTGTGGATGCAAATTCTTCTTAATACTGCATAAATATGTGCAATTGGGAATTAATTATAAGGTCCTTATGAGTATAGATGTTATGAAAATTATAAAACCAAAATAAATTTAAAATTATATACAACTAAACAGGAAAAGCTAAAATAATTCAAATTAGCAATATTAATTTATATGCGATAGTTTATATGGCTGTTCTTCAAGTGAGTATGGTACTGACTGCTACAGCTCAATTTCTTTTAGCTCAGCCTACCTGTATCTCCTGTCCTCTGTGAGAACTCCATTGTCTCACATTTCATTTATTCAGGTTATGTAATGTCTTTGTTTATACAAGGTGTTTTGACTTGAAACTAATGCTCCTTAGGTAGAGATAATCTCAGAAATATTAGAACCCAAACCCATGTCTATTAGGAGACTGAAGCTATGTAGTGGTATTTAATCTTAAGGGGTCTTTCAGAAAATCCAAAGGTTATCTTTTAAATAAAAACATAAGGTATGCTAATAAATTGGTGGATCCTTGGGAATACTTCCACAACTTCCTGTTTTGTTTTTAAAAAGGGCATGAAATAGTGGTCTACGGGATAGTTTGGAGGTAGATGGAAACACAAGCAGATTAACATTTAAAAAGGTCCTATAGCAGAGATTTTAACAGGCTGACCACAAATAATAATTAAAAAATTGATAGAAAGGAATTACTATGAGAAATTCTTTAGACAGAAACAGTAGGAATTTTCAACTGATTGTACATTGGGTCAGTGAAGATAACGGGATAAAATATAACTTTAAAATTTCCAAAATGAGGAGGCGGGGCCAAGATAGTAAAGTAGTCAGACTCTTTCGGTGTGGTCCCTCTTACAACAAACACCCAAAAAAACAAGTGAATCAATTATATATGACAATCTGGGGGCCCTGAACATCAAAGGCAAAGCTGAGGAATCGGATTGAGTGGCAGGGGGAGGGAGAGACGGTTATGAAGCAGCAAGGAGCTGTCAGACCTGCTCTGGTAGGAACTGGAGCTCTTCAATCTGTATCAACTTGTGGTGTGTGGTGAGGCAAGCAGAGGCACTCGAGAGGTGTTTTCCATATAGGGAGACACCCAGCAGCAGAGAGTCTACTTGGGCATCCAGAACCAGTGAGAAGCAGCCCTCAATCGGCGAAAGATAATTACTTGCATCTGGCCTACTGCGTGGAGCAAAAACACTCCCCTTTGGGAAAAAACTCTCTCCCATTTACCTCCCTGTTCCCTGGTCTGCACTGGGTCTGGAATGGCTTCAACGACTGCAGAGTCCCCTGGGCTGGAAGTACGACCCGTCACGCATCCTGAGCCATTCTCCTGGCCTGGGAGAGAGAACAAATTAATAAACAAGGGGAAAAAATAATCTGCTGGCTCCCGTAAGTCAGGAACTCAGGGTGGGCACAGTGCCCTTGGCTAGGCACAAGCTTAAGGGGACCATAGACTCTGAGTGCCTTGCCCCCTGCAGAGACTTGTGTGGGCCCATTTCAACAGCATAGGCCCTCAATACAACAGTACAACAGGGTATATACCTGAAATCTAAGTTCAACTCTTTCAGCTGTGAAGTGGCAGGTTCGTGACATTTGACACTGCTCTCTGCCCATTAAGCAGGGTCTTAACCTACCTACATCAGGGGCCTGAAGACTGGTGGCTCCGCTCACACCACCTAGCCACTTGTGACAGGGGTGCAAGAATAAGTGGTGCCCCCCAGTCCTTACAGCCAACAGCACTGGGTGCTTATAGTCTGGATGCAAAACCCACCCACATATGCACTCTAGGGAACAGGGACATGCTCTCCTCCTGGACATTTGGGGGTGAACATTGGCCCCCTGCCTTGCTCAGTGTGTGACCCTCTGCTGCAGCCAGAAGCCTGTGCCTACACCAATCGCCCATGCCTGTCTAGGACTGTAGGTGAGAGCCTGAACCGCACACTTGGTGGTTGACTACCTGGACACCTGGGCTGAATCCATACAGGAGGAGTGGGTGGACTCCTGGGCTCACATACTTAGTTGCAGTTCCAGCCAACTGGTGGCAGGATGTTGGAGCTTCAGGGGTGCCGGTGATCTGGCTAGCTCACACGAGCAGCCTATTTGGGCATATCAAAACAAAACAAGAAGCTAGGACAAAGTAAGTGAAATAAATAAATAAATATAATAACTTATTAATGGCTTGGAGACAACAGTCAATATCAAGTCATATAAACAGGCAGACCATGATGGCTTCAGTAAGCTCCCAAAATAAAGAATCTAGACATTTTCAAGGGGAAGAAAATTTCTAGGAATTACCAGAGGCAGAATACAAAAGATTAATATACCGAACTCTTCAACATATCAGGAAGGAGATCAGGCACAACGTAGACCAAGCAATAGAGGAACTTAAGATGATTAGAGAAGAGCATAATGACAAATTTAACAGGCTGCAAGAATCCACAGAGAGACAACAATCAGAAATCCAGAAAATTAACAATAAAATTTCAGAGTAAGACAACTCAGTAGAAAGTCATAGGAGCAGAATTGAGGCAATGGAAGTCAGAATTAGTACGATTGAAGATAAAGCACTTGACACCAACTTATTTGAGGAAAAATCAGATAAAAGGATTTAAAAAAAAAAATGAAGAAATGCTAAGAATTATGTGGGACTCTATCAAGAGGAATAACCTGCAAGTGATTGGAGTACAAGAACAGGGGGGGATAACAGAAAATACAGAGAGAATTGTTGAAGATTTGCTGGCAGAAGACTTCCCTGATATCGTGAAAGATGACAAGATATCTTTCCAAGATGCTTATTGAACCCCACACAAGGTAGATCCATAAAGAAAGTCACCAAGACATATTATAATCAAACTTTCCAAAACCAAAGATAAAGAGAGAATTTTAAGAGCAGCTAGGGCTAAACGAAAAGTCATCTACAAAGGAGAGTCAATAAGATTAAGCTCGGACTATCAGCAGAAACCATGCAGGCACGACGGCAATGGGATGACATATATAAAGCCTTGAAGGAGAACAATTGCCTGCCAAGAATTATATACCAGCAAAACTGTCTCTCATATATGATGGTGAAATTAGGGCATTTCCAGATAAACAGAAGTTTAGGGAATTTGCAAAAACCAAACCAAAATTACAAGAAATACTAAAGGGAGTACTCCGGTTAGAAAATCAGTAACATCAGATAACAACCAAGACTAGAACACAGGACAGAGCAACCAGATATCAACCCAGACAGGGAAGTCACAAAAATAAATCAAAGCTAAAACACTAAAAATAGGGAAACAGAGATGTCAATGTGTAAAAGATGACAACATTAAAAAAAAAAAAAGAGAAACTTAAAAAATGTAGACATAGATTTTTCATATGGAGAGGAAGTCAAGGCCATAAAAAGAAATAAAAGACTGGTTTAAACTTAGAAAAATAAGGGTAAATATTAAGGTAATCACAAAGGAAACTAACAATCTGACACATCAAAATAAAAAACAAGAAAATTATAAAGACTCAGAAAATACAAAATCAACAATGACAAAGATGAAAAGAAAATACATAAAGAAAAATGACTCAGCCCAGAAAATTCAGTGGAACAAAGAAACTGTCAACAACACACAAAAAAGACATCCAAATAACAGCACTAAATGCATACCAATCAATAATCATGCCTAATGTAAATGGACTAAATTCACCATTAAAGAGACAGAGAGTGGCAGACTGGATTAAAAAAAAAAACAGGATCCATCTATATGCTGCCTACAAGAGACACACCTGAGACTTAAAAAAACAAACGAACTAAAACTCAAAGGATGGAAAAAAACATATCAAACAAACTACACTCAAAAAAGAGCAGGAGCAGCTATATTAATCTCTGACAAAATAGACTTTAAAGTAAAATCCACTACAAAGGATAAGGAAGGACACTATATAATGATGAAAGGGTCAATACACCAGAAGGACATAACCATAATAAATGTTTACATGCCCAATGACAGGGCTCCAAAATACATGAAACAAACTCTAACAGCATTGAAAAGAGAGATAGACAGCTCCACAATAATAGTAGGAGACTTCAACATACCACTTTCAGTGAAGGACAGAACATCCAGAAAGAAGCTCAA
>NW_004444044.1:7374302-7423427 GCF_000243295.1 Trichechus manatus latirostris
CATACAAAAATCAGTTGGATTCCTTTACACCAACAAAGAGAACTTCGAAGAGAAAATCACCAAATCAATACGATTTACAATAGCCCCTAAGAGATAAAATACTTAGGAATAAATCTAACCAGAGACATAAAAGACCTATACAATGAAAACTACAAGACACTACTGCAAGAAACCAAAAGAGACCTGCATAAGTGGAAAACCATACCTTGCTCGTGGATGAGAAGATTCAACATTGCAAAAATGTCAATTCTACCTAAAGTGATCTGCAGATACAATGAAATCCCAATACAAATTCCAATGGCATTTTAATGAGATGGAGAAACAGATCACCAACTTCATATGGAATGGGAAGAGACCCCGAATAAGTAAAGCATTACTCAAGAAGAAGAACAAAGTGGGAGGCCTCACACTACTTGACTTTAGAACCTATCATACTGCTATGGTAGTCAAAACAGCCTGGTACTGGTACAACAACAGATACATAGACCAATGGAGCAGAATTGAGAATCTAGACATAAATTCATCCACCTATGAGCAGCTGATATTTGACAAAGGCCCAAAGTTAACTGTGGAAAAGATAGTCTGTTTAACAAATGGTGCTGGCATAACTGGATATCCATCTGCAAAAAAACTGAAACAAGACCCATACCTCACGCTGGGCACAAAAACTAACTCCAGATGGATTAAAGACCTAAATATAAAATAGAAAACGATAAAGTCACAGAAGAAAAAATAGCGAGAACGCCAGGAGCCCTAATACATGGCATGAACAGAATACGAACCATAAGTAACAATGCACAAACACCAGTAGAGAAACTAGATAACTGGGAGCTCCTAAAAATCAAGCACTTATGCTCATCAAAAGACTTCACCAAAAGAGTCAAAAGACAACATACAAACTGGGAAAAAATTTTTGGCTACAACAAATCCTATCAGCGTCTAATCTCTAAAATCTACAAGACACTGCAAAACCTCAACAACAAAAAGACAAATAACCCAATTCAAAAATGGGCAAAGGATATGAATAGGCACATCACCAAAGAAGACATTCAGGTGGTTATCAGACACGTGAAGAAATGCTCACGATCATTAGCCATTAGAGAAATGCAAATCAAAACTACAATGAGATAACATCACACCCCAACAAGGCTAGAATTAATACAAAAAACACAAAACAATAAATGTTGGAGAGGTTGTGGAGAGACTAGAACACTTATACACTGTTGGTGGGAATGTAAAATGGTACAACCACTTTGGAAATCGATTTGCACTTCTTAAAAAGCTAGAAATAGAAGTACCATATGATCCAGCTATCCTGCTCCTTGGATATATCCTAGAGAAATAGGAGCCATCACTCGAATAGATATACGCACACTTATGTTCATTGCACACTGTTCACGATAGCAAAAAGATGGAAACAACCTAGGTGCCCATCAATGGAAGAATGGATAAACAGATTATGGTATATTCACACAATGTAATACTATGCAACAATAAAGAATAACGATGAATCCGTGAAACATTTTATAACATCGAGAAATTTGGAAGGCTTTATGCGGAGTGAATTTTGTCAGTCACAAAAGGATAAATATTGTATAAGGTGGGGTGAAGAACTCAAATTCTAGTAAAAAGACCAGACTTAATGGTCTGACAGACTGGAAGAACCCTAGAAAGCATGGCCCCCAGACTCTCTTGAAACCCAGAAATAAAACCATTTCCAAGGCCAACTCTTCAGACAAAGATTAGACTGGACTATGGGACATAAAACGATACTCGTGAAGAGTGTGCTTCTTAGTTCAAGTAAATACATGAGACTAAATGGGAAGCTCCTCTCTGGAGGTGAGATAAGAAGGCAGAGAGGGTCAGGAGCTGGTTGAATGGACATGGGAAATCCAGAGTGGAAAGGAAGAATGTGCTGTCACAGTATAGGGAGAGCACTTAGGGTCACATAACAAGGTATGTATAAATTTTTCTATGATAGAGTAACTTGAATTGTAAACTTTCACTTAAAGTACAACAATAAAAAAAAATTTCAAATTGAATGTGAGGGAGAGAGGGTTGATACCATTTGTCAAAAACAATGAATTAAGGACATTGAATCTGGTAGTTTATGTAAGCCCATGCAACAATTGTATAGTACAATTATTATCTTTATCGGACACATCTTAGGTGTTTCCTCATATTTTTTGGCCTCACCTGTCCCTGAGAACTTTAACCTCTTGCTCTGGTTCAGACGCTGTCATGGTTGATGTATACCATGTGCACCTACATGATTAAACTGCCTGAGGCCTGGTAGTGCTACTGTAGGTCATGTGATTGTGATTCCCAGAAATCTGCTAAAGAATAGGATGCAACCCAGTAGTGTGGAAGAGTTAACTCCTAGTGAGACAACTTTGAACAGTGGGAGACAGGCAATTAGTGGATCCTGGGAAGATTAATACCTTGTCTCTTCCTTCTTCCAATGGACTGTTTTTAAGTGAGTACATATACATATATATATATATATATATATATGTATATATGTATTTTTTTTTCTTACAACTGTCTAGAGACATCCTGCATGAAGCAATGGCCGGTGTAGTAATGCATCACCTTGAATTGCTTCCTATTCTTCATGCCTACCTTCTTCTTTCCCTCACTCTCACTACCCTGGGATTCACCTCCCAAAGTAAGCACTAGTACTTAGTTCTTGACTCAATTTCTGTTTTCTAGAGATCTTTGAACTAAGAAATATTTAGACATTTTTGCTTTTGATCTCTGCTTTCTTCAGAATTATGTCCAATGGGCTACTTTATTAGTTGGTAATCATTATGATGTCAAAAATGTAACATAAAATTAGAGTATATAAGCACATTTGCTTAATAATTTACCTAACTTAAAAGTAGATAAGTACCTGATTATTTAAAAAATCTTAATTTTAATAGATGACATTCCTATTAAATTTTATATTTGTATTCATTTTTATATTAATATTAAATAATTATAAAAACTTAGGTAAATTTATTTGCAGAACCTAGAGAGTCCATCAATTACTAAGAAACATTGTGTCTTAGGCTGGGTTCTCTAGAGAAGCAAAACATATAAATATCTATACAAAGAGATTTATATCAAGGAAATGGCTCATGCGATTGTAGAGGTTGAAACATCCCAAGTCCGTGGGTCAGGATAGATGCTTCTCCTGATTCATGTAGCTGCAGGGATTGATGAATCCAAGATAGACAGGTCAGAAAGCAGGGCTCTTGCTCACAGGCTGTGAAGACTGATGAATTCCAAGATTGGCAGGCAAGTCTGCAAGCTGCTAGCTCAAGTCCCAAGAACTGGAGGTCAGACAAACAGGAGCCAGCTGCAGGATCTAGAGCAAACAAAAGCCCATGAGCCTTGCCAGAGAGTCCACGCATATTCGACACAGCCCACACCCTTAAGGAAACTCTCTTTCAACTGATTGGCTATTCACAGCAGATCCCATCATGGAAGTGATCACATCATCATACGACTGCCAAACTACAATATAACTGCCAAACCACTGAGAACTAAGAATGGTGGCCCAGTCAAGCTGATACATAACCTTAACGATCACACATTGCAAGTAATTCTTTCTTGAATTTTATGGTATGATTAACAACAACAACAAAAAAATCTGAACGTCAAAAGACATGGATTTGAATTCCAATTCTATCATTTACTAGTTCTTGACTCAATTTCTGACATTTCTTGACACTGAATTTCAGTTTATTCCTCTGTAAATGAGCATAATAAGGTTGCCCTGATGGTGCAGTGGTTAAGAGTTTGGCAGCTAACCAAAAGGTCTGAAGTTCAACTCCACCAGCTGCTCCTTGGAAACCCTACAGGGCAGTTCTACTCCATCCTACAGGGTTGCTATGAGTCAGAATCAACTTGACGGCAATTGGTTTACTTTATTTATTTTTTATCTCAATATATGGTAGTAAAATTACAATAACCAGTTGCCCGCGAGTTGATTCCAGCTCATGGTGACCCAGTGGATGTGAGAGTAGAACTGCACTCCCTAGGATTTTGAATGGCAGATTTTTGGGAGTAAATTGCCAGGTCTTTCTTCTGAGACACCTGTGGGTAGACTCAAACCTCCAACCTTTATGTTAGCAGCCTAGTAAGTTAACCTTTTGCACAAGCCAGGGACTAAAAAAAACAAACAAACTACATTATGAACCCATTGTGTGTATCAGTACTATGCAGATAGGTTTAATTGTTTATAGAATTTAGATTTCTCTAAATGTCCCAAGTTTACTGTCATCTCTTATCCCTAGATTGGCACATCTGTTGTTTTCTATTCATCAGAAACCATTTCCTCTTCTTCACTCACCTAACGGGCAGAAGTAGACTACAACGTAAAAATTTGACCTTAGTATCCAAATATAATGTTGATTTCTGAGTCATCTGGGGTAAGTCACTCACTGAGCTTATTTGTGTTTCTATTTTCTCAAGTGCAAAATACAAAAGGGAACATCTGCACTTTCCCTATTCCACAATGATCTTTGAAAAGAATGAAACATTCACACACACTCAAAAATAGTTTTCAAGCTCTTTGGAGAGGGTCAATTATTAACAAAATTATTTGTTATTCTATTTATACTGGCACGTTAAAAATAGCAAACATGAAGAAAAGAAAGAATACAGTTACTTGATGAACACTATGCCCAAGGAGTGTGATGAAAAAGCTGCAAAAATGATGATTTTCTTTCATCCTCAGTGTAGCAAAATCTCATTTTTACATATCTCTTTTCATTAAATCAGATGACTGATTCTGACTGAAGGATGATCACCCATCCAGATAGGAAATAAACCTATTGAACACGTTTTAACCCACAAGGACAAATTAGCATCCAGGTATGATTTGATTAGTATGTTAAATAAAATGACTAATAAATGGATATATATATATATTTTTAGTATAGACATATCTTTATTGACTAGGTGAATATTTTTTATATGAAGGTTTTTAAGATTCTTAAAAATATTGCTGTAAGAATAAAGGAAGAGGGAGTAAGAACTAGAAACTCAGAAAATGACTAAATTTCTTTTTTTATGTATATATACTTTAAGTAACCAAATATTTTTATGTTTTTATTTTTATAAAAGTTGTTCTCTCATGTCATTTCTCCCCAAGAAGTGCTTCAGGTCAGTTAATTTATGCTGCATATAAACATGTATTTAAAAACATGAAGTATGTGGTAAAATATCCAATTATCTTCCTACCAGGAGGCAATTTAGCAGTGGTTAAGAGCAGGGGCTGTGGAGGCAGGTTGACTAGGGTGTGGATGTCAGCACCAATCCTTTCTAATCACCGAAGCATAGTTGTTTAACCTCTGTAATCCTGAGGACAGCTCATTTGTGAAGGGAGGATAATGATGGGTCCCTGTGTAGCAGAATTGCTTTGAGAATTAATTTATGTAAAGGATTTAGCACAGTGCTGGGCACCAGGGCAGAATTATGTTATAGCCTGAAACAAAAGCAAAAATCAGTAATAATATCCTTAATTAAAGACAGTGAAGACCCTGTCTTTGATGAAAATGTTGATACTATGTTTATCATGGATTTTTCTTGCATTAATTTTGATTTTTTAAAAATGTCACATTAAAATATCATTTAACCTTGAACTGAGTGGTCTCCTATAAAAGAGGAGGAGATGAAGAGACATAGATGCAGAAAGAAGATTGTTGTGTGATGAGTTATGCTCCAGCTGTAAAGCAAGTAACACCTGGGGCTACCAGAAGTTGAGAGAGACAAGAAAGGATCTTTTGGTGTGGCCTTAAATTTTGCACTGAGGTGAATGCCACACTCACCTTCCCTCGTCCCAGTCATGCTGGGCACATAGAAAGCACTCAATAAATATTAGTTAATATTAAAATTAGGCCAAATAGACATGTGATAATTATTTACGAGCTTGATGTGTTATGATTTTTTAATTAAGCAGAGGGACACTAGTATAAGGATTCATAGAAGGCCTCCCAGAGAAAGTAAAATACTAGCCAAGACCTGAAGAATATGTAGACTTAGATGAAGAAGGGGGAAAGACGAGTAGAGAACAGCGTGTGGAGGTGACGGATGAGAGAGCAAATCTGGAACACAAGAAATTGACAAAATCTAGTATGACTGTGGCGCAGAATGTCAGAGGAACTTGATTATAGAGTTAGAAAAAGAATTTAAAGTCAGATTAATGTTAGCTTATAAATAATATGTAGACTCAGTGATGGCTTTATGGGCATGAGACTTGTGCAATGGCAACGAACCCTGTATTTAGAAGGGTCCCATGCTTGTTTTAATGTGCTATTGTCACCATCTTGAAGTTCTTAATCATTTTTGAACAAGAGGACTCATATTTTCATCTTGCACTGGGCCCCACAAATTATGTAGCTGGTCCTGTGCAGACCTTATCATCAGGACTTCTCAGCTACCTGACATGAAAAGATTAAGGTTTAGAAAGATCATTATTGCTACTTGGGTCTGTGGATTTGATTGAGCCACACTGAATGCAAGATTACTATTTGGAAAGACTTGCACACCCCTAGGAGAAAAATTTTACTGTTGTTGTTAGTGGCTGTCAAGTCGGCTCCAACTAATGGTGACCCCATGTACAAGAGAACAAAGAAACATTGCCCAATCCTGCACCATCTTCACAATTGCTGGTATGCTTGTGTCTATTTTTGTGGCCACTGTGTATTTTGAGTGCCTTCCAACCTAAGGGCTCATCTTCCAGCACTATATCAAACAATATTCTGCTGTGATCTATAAGGTTTTCATTGTCTATTTTTTAGAGGTAGATCAACAGGACTTTCTCCCTAGTCTTTCTTAGTCTGGAAGCTCCGTTGAAACCTGTCCACCATGGATGACCCTGCTGGTATTTGAAATACCAGTAGCATAGCTTCCAACATCATAGCAACACACAAGCCACCACGGTACACAAACTGACAGATGGGTTTAAAGGAGAGAAATACAGTGGTTTAACATGAGAGAGTGGTAAAGTGGACGGGACAATATGGAACAATATCTGAAGTACTTAGAGAACAAGATCTCCAGAATACATATAGTTTAGATAAAAAAGCAAGGTGCTACCTTTTGTGCAAGGAAGGGCAAGTATATTCATATTTTTTATATTTGCATTTGGAAATACTAGAAAGATATACTAGAAACTAATAAAAATTGTAACCTGCGTGTGGGGTGATGGCTGGAGAATGAAGAGGATGGGACATGGCTGAAGAGGAGTCTTCAGGGTATTTTTTTTTTTTTTAAATAATATTTTATTGTGTTTTTGGTGAAAGTTTACACAGTAAATTAGGTTCTCATTTTACAATTTCTATACAATTTGTTGTGACATTAGTTAGATTTTTCACAATGAGTCAACATTCTCTCTTATTGCCTTCTGTTCTCTTTTTGATACTCTAGTTTTCTTACCCCTTTATAGCCTTATCTTTGCTTTAGAGTAATTGTTGACCTTTTGGTCTCAAATAGATGATTTTTTTTTTAATAGAGCACTATACTCATGGATAATGTCCTTTATTTTGTGTGCCCCTCTGTTATTTCACTAAAAGATGGTCTCAGGGGATAGTTTCAGTTAAAGGTTTAAAGAGTGTCTCCGGGCAATAGTCTCAGGGAGTCCTCTGGTCTCGGTTGGTTCAGCAAGTCTGAACATTTTAAAGAATTTGAGTTCTGTTCCTCATTTGTCTCCCATTCTGTCAGGAGTCATCTACTGTGGCCCTGATCAGAATCGTCAATAGTAGTAGCCAGGCACCATCCAGTTCTTCTGATCTCAGGGTAGATAAGGCTATGGTTCGGATAGGCTATTAGCTCTGTGGACTTATTTCTTCTCTGGAACTTTGGTTTCCTTCGGGTTATATGGGTTTTTTTTATATCATATTGATTTTGGAACCATGTGAACACATTCAAAACATAAACTATATAATAAAAAGAAAGGCACGTAGACACAAGAGATATTCAGAAGGCATGATCTGTGGAACTTGGTGATTTAATGTAGGGAGTGGCAAGGAACAAGGAGAAGTAGAAGGTGACTGTAGTGGTCCTTGTGGCTGAGTACCCACGGTCCATCCCATGACAAATGACTAGTCCAAACCAATGCTCATAATCCATTCACCTTATCCATGATTTGTTTAAGAATGGACATATAATCCCATCCTGGCCAACAATATGCACAGGAAAGTCATCTTGGAGGTCTTCTGGAATGTTTTCCCATTTCCAAATAGGAGATGAGGAATACACCATCCCTTTTCCTCCTTTGAATATTGTCATGCCTGGATATGATGCTGAATCTGCTGCCACCACCTTCTCTCAGTCTGGGGATGAAGCCAACACACAAAGGAGGGCAATTCCAAGAAAACTACAAACAAGAGGAGCTACAGCTAAAAAAAAAATGTACTATGTGAGTTATGTGAAATACGTTTTTTTTCGTCTAAGCCCGTTTTAGTCAGGACTTCTACTAGTTGTGGTCAATAGCGTCTTAAGTCATATTATGACACTTAGATTCCTTACTTAATCAATCAGGAGGGTAGTGATACTTACTCTATAGGGGCACTAAGGAAAAGTAGTTCTGGGAAAAAGATGTCACAAATAAAATCAAGATGTAATGATACTTTCTGGGATAATGTGACTTTTTTTCTATTGGAAAATACCTGATCAAATGACTTTGAGTTATTTTCATTAATTCAAGAGTTTCTCTACGGGCCATTCCATCTGCAGGCAATTTATGGTTAATTTGTGATCCCGTATGACACTTGTGGAGTTTGACCAACCTGGAACTCTGCTGTCATCAAAACTTGCACAGAAGATTCCGTAACTATCTGAGACCTATCGTGCAATCACTTAGTCATATGTATGCAACCACTTAGCCTAAGTACTGAAAAGTGAGGAGTTTGGTAAGGAGGCTGCTATAGTGGTCTCTGAGAGAGGTGATGAGAGCTTGGTATAGAATAGTAGAAATGATGTTAAAGAGAATGCAATATACTTTCAGAAGAGGATGTAAGTTTTTAAAGTATGATTGGAAAATGGAAATAGACAAAGTAAGCAGAAGAGCCAAAAGTTTTTAAAGCCCTCAACAAGTCTTTTCTTAACACACTGTCAAAACTAATCAAGCCCACTAGACATGTGAAATCAGTTTGAGGACACTTTGTTTGATGTAATGTTAGAGCTCTTCTTTGATTTCATTTCCTCGATAGTAAAAAAGGAAATCATTTTTGTTTTAGCTTTTACGTTGATGTGTGCAATGCTTGGATCCAGATAGAATAGCAATGAGTTCCCTTTAATTTCTCGTTAACCTGACAAACATGTTTAAAATGTGTTGATCATTTCTAACAGTTGGACTTTTTAATGGTTTGAATGACTTGGATATGGTTTAATGGTGATCTTAATTCTTTGGTGGGACTCCTTATAATCATGAGTAAAAAAAATGATACTTTTTTAGAAGTCACAATGTACATTTAAACAAATTATAGTGATCTCAACTAATGATTACAAGCATAGTGCGTAATAATGTCAATTTGTATTATTATCAAGAATAGTGCATAATGTCAATTTGTATAACACAATTTTTTTTTATGAAAATACAATAGAAAGCACTTGAACTTATTTTTCACCTACCATAGGTTGTTTCAACCTCCATTTAAAAAAAAAAAATCTAAGTCCATTCCTGAGAACTATTAAGAGCATCAAACACCCAAATTGAGTAACATTGTTTTTTTAGTTGCCATTGATTCAGCTCCAACTCATGGCAACATCATGTGTAACGGAATGAAATGCTGCTAGGTCCTGTGCCATCTTGCCATCTTTATGATCATTGCTATTTTTGAGTCAACTGTTGTGGCAATTGTGTCAATCCATGTCTTTGAGGGTTTCCCATGCTTTCACTGATTCCCCACTTTACCAAACATAATATCCTTCTCCAGTGATCAGTCCGTCCTAATGATGTACTTAAAATAAGTAAACTAAAGTCTCAGAAAATATTCTGTGATCCATAGGGTTTTCATTGGCTAATTTTTGGATATAGATTGCCAGGTCTTTCCTACTAGCCTCTCTTAATCTGGAAGCTCTGCTAAAACCTGTCCACCATAGATAACTCTGCTGGTGTTTGAAATACTGGTGGCAAAGCTTTCGAAATGATAACATAACAGAAGCCACCATGTTGTTGTTGTTAAGAGCCATTGAATCAGTATATAAAGTATATAAAAATCCATACTCTGATGGAGCAAATGTTACAGTGAGTGGAAACATGATAAACTAAGAAATAAATATATTAAAATGTTAAATGATGACAAATGCTATGGAGAAAAGAAAAGCAGGGAAGGGGTGTAGATAGTAATCAAGGAAGAAGGAGTTTGAAAATTTGTATTAGTTGTTCAGGGAAGAGCTTAGCAAAAGAGTATTATGTGAGTAAAGACTTAAAGGAAGCAAAGGAGTAAGTTATAGAGCTATTTGAAGGAAATGGTATTTCAGGCAGTGGGAAGAGCATGCACTAATGCCCTGGGGCAAGACCATTTTTTATGAATTTGAGGGATACAAGGAGGCCAGCTTTGTTGGAACTGAGTGAGGGAGGTGAACAGTTGTAGAATTTGAGGTCAATGAGGTGGTAGTAGGGGGCAGATCACGTATGGTCTTGCAATCCTTTCAAAGACTTTGAAGTTACTCAGAGGAAAAGAGTTGCTATTGGTGGGTTTTGATTAGAGAAGTGATGTTTTTAACTAAAACATCCTTGCTGCTCTGTGGGCAATATACTCTAGAGAGGCAAGAGTGTAAGCAGAATAACCAATTAGGAGAGATTTTCACTTGTCCAGAGAAGAGATGGTGGTGGTTAGACTAGATTCGTAGTATTGAACAAGATAAATAGCGGTGAGATTGTGGTGTTTTCAAGGTAGAGCTGACACAAAATTTCCTGATGAATTCACTGTAGAGGGGTAAGGGGCCACGTGGTGGAACAAGTTCCTTTATGCGGCCTTTTGGCTTGGTTCTTTGGAAAAACACCTTGAGAGATTTCTGTCCTATGTCCTGAGGGGTTACCTTTGCCATAGTTTACTATCCTAGAGGATGTGTTACTTTTGTCCAGACTGATTGATATTTCCTGGATAAGCTATAAACAACTTGTGGTTTGATACTTTTTGTTTGGTCCTGGGCTGAAGTCTGCCCTGTGATTGGTATGCACCTTGCAGAGATCGGTCAATAGACTATGCAAATGAAGTATCTGTAGCTTACTATGCAAATTGTCGGTGGCCTACCAAGAGAGGATCGGTCAGTTTGTGGTCCTGGTGGGAGGGTCATGCCTTAAAATTGTCGAGGGGTTTGTGTATGTAAGCAGCCAACCCCACAGAGGTTTTTGAGGCAGAAAGAAGCAGGAAGAGAGGCAGAAGGAAGAAAGAAGAGAAAAGAAAGAATAAGCAGAAAGAAAGGAGGTAAGAAACTTTCTAAAAGAGATGTAACACAGATCAAGGGCTGTAACACTGAAGATAGCAAAAGGCCCAGAAGAGGGCCAGGGGAAGAGCCAGTGGCAACAGGCCTGAAAAGGGCCAACAGCACAGTCAGTGGTGACAGACAGTAGGACCAAGAGGAGCCTGTCTTGAGGGGTAGAAAGGAGCTTATCCTAAGGGAGCTGAGAGGAGACTGTCCTCAGGGGCCTGAGAGGAGACCTGTATGGCCATGAGTAGCTGAGAGAACTGTTCTGCACTGAAGAAAGCAGTCTTTGCCTACATGCTTCCTGATCCTGATCCCGAATTGCAGCCTGTTGATTCTGATCCCTAGTTGTATCCTGTTGCTTGCTTAATAAGCCACTTAAATGTAAGTAAGGTCTGTGAGTTCTGTGTGGCCATTGCAATGAATTATCAAACCTAGAAGAGAAGTAGAGAGTGCTGTGGGAGGGATGGCTAGTGTCAGAGTTGGTAAAATAGGTGGAAAGTGGAGGTATGTCTGACCTCCAACTCACAGGGATCAGCTTTGGGGTGATCCTAGACATTATGCCCCCTGAAGTTAGACAGATTCTGATGTTATTACTAGTCTCACCATTTTAAAGGCCATTTTATTGAAAAAAGTAGCTTACATATGCTAAATTCACTTCTTGTCTCCTAATCATTCATCAACTTGATGCAGTTTGGTTATTCTCCCCTACTTTCTAAACTCCCCCGAAAGTGCTTTAAAAAAAAAAAGATTTTTGAAACTAGTAGAGGATCCTCAGGTTTTATTTTATATGACCATTCTGTAGCATTTGCCACTGTTTATCCTTTTTCCTTCAAACTTTCTCCTCTCTTGACCTTGTGGAGTTCTCAACTTCTCTTGGTATGATGATCTCTGTCTGATTTCTCTGTTTCTGGCTACTAACTAGACTTTATGTTTTCAGGACTTTGCTCAAATGTCACTATTCCAGTGAGGCCTTTCTGAGCAAACTCCCCATACCCTGAAAGCTTGCTACAAGTTTTTGTCATTGTTACATGCCACTGAGTTGGTTCTGACTCATAGTGACCCTATGTACAACAGAATGAAACACTGTCCAGTCCTGCACCATCCTCACAATCGTTACTAGCTTGAGCCCATCGTTGCAGCCACTGTGTCAATCCATCTCCTTGAGAGTCTTCTTCCTTTTTGCTGACCCTCTACTTTACCAAGCATGATGTTCTTCTCCAAGGACTGATCCTTCCTGATAACATGTCCAACATCTCTCCATCCTCGCTTCTGAGGAGCATTCTGGCTGTACTTCTTCTAGGACAAATTTATTCATTCTTCAGGCAGTGTGTGGTTTATTCAATATTTTTCGCTAACACCATAATTCAAAAACATCAATACTTCTTCAGTCTTCTTTATTCATTGTCCTCCTTTCACACGCATATGAGGCAGTTGAAAATATCGTGGCTTGGGTCAGGCGCACCTTAGTCCTCAAGGTGCCATCTTTACTTTTTAACACTTTAAAGGGGTCTTTTGCAACAGATTTGCCCAATGCAATGTGTCCTTTGATCTCTTGACTGGCGCTTCTATGGGCATTGATTATGGATCCAAGTAAAAGGAAATCCTTGACAACTTCAATCTTTTCTACATTTATCATGATGTTGCTTATTGGTCCAATTATGAGGATTTATGTTTTCTTTATGTTGAGATGTAATCCATACTGAAGGCTGTAGTCTTTGATCATCTTCAGTAAATGCTTGAAGTCCTCTTCACTTCCAGCAAGCAAGATTGTGTCACCTGCATATCACAAGTTGTTAATGAGTCTTCCTCCCTTCGTGATGCTGCATTCTTCTCCACATAGTCCAGCTTCATGGATTATTTGCTCAGCATACAGATTGAATAAATATGGTGACAGGATACAACCCCGACACACACCTTTCCTGATTTTAAACAGCTCTGTATTCCCTTGTTCTGTTCAAAAGACTGCCGTTGATCTATGTACAGGTTCATCAAGAGCACAATTAAGAGTTCTGTAATTCACATTCTTCACAAAGTTATTCATAATTTATTATGATCCACACAGTCAAATGCCTTTGCATAGTCAATGAAACACAGGTAAACATCTTTCTGGTATTCTCTGCTTGCAGCCATGATCCATCTGACATCAGCAATGATATCCCTCATTCCATGCCCTCTTTTGAATCCAGCTTGAATTTCTGGCAGTTCCCTGTCAAGTACTGCTGTAACTGCTCTTGAATTATCATCAACAAAATTTTACTTGAGTGTAATACTAATGATACTGTTCTGTAATTTCTGCATTCTGTTAGATCACTTTTCTTCGCAATGGGCACAAATATGGATCTCTTCCAGTCGGTTGGTCAGGTAGCTGTCTTACAAATTTCTTGGCGTAGAAGAGTGAGCACCTCTAGCACTGTATCCATTTGTTGAAATATCTCAATTGGTATTCCGTTAATTCCTGGAGCCTTGTTCTTCTTTAATGTCTTCAGTGCAGCTTGGATTTCTCCCTTCAGTACCATCGGTTCCTGATCATATGCTACCTCCTGAAATGGTTGAACGTCGACCAGTTCTTTTTGGTACAGTGACTCTGTTTTCCTTCCATCTTCTTCTAATGCTTCTTATGTCATTCAATATTTCCCTGTCGAGTCCTTCAATATTACAACTCGAGGCTTGAATTATTTCTTCAGTTCTTTCAGCTTGAGAAATGCTGAGTGTGATCTTCCCTTTTGATTTTCTAACTTTAGGTCTTTTCACATGTCATTTTAGCACTTTACTTTGTCTTCCCGAGCTGCCCTTTGAAATCTTCTGTTCAGCTCTCTTACTTCATTATTTCTTCCATTCACTTTAGCTACGCTACATTCAAGTTCTTTCAGAGTCTCTTCTGACATTCATTTTGTCTCCTCTTTCTTTCCTGTCTTTTTAATGACCTTTTGCTGTCTTCATATATGATGTCCTTGATGTCACCCCCCAACTCGTCTGGTCTTTGGTCATTGATGTTCAATGTGTCAAATTATTCTTGAGAGGGTCTCTAAATTCAGGTGGGATATACTCAAGGTTGTATTTTGGCTCTCATGGACTTGTTTTAATTTTCTTCAGCTTCAACTTCAACTTTCGTATGAGCTAATCAATGGTCTGTTCTGCAGTCGGCCCCTGGCCTTGTTCTGAATGATGATGGTTAGCTCATCATCTCTTTCCACAGATATAGTCAATTCTATTCCTGTGTATTCCATCTGACAAGGTCTATGTGTATGGTTGCTGTTTATGTTCTTGAAAAAGGTATTTGCAATAAAGAAGTCATTGGTCTTGCAAAATTCTATCATGTGATTGATCTCAGACGTCATTTCTATCACCAAGGCCATATTTTCCTACTACCTATCCTTCTTTGTTTCCAACTTGTGCATTCCAATCACCAGTAGTTATTAATGCATCTTGATTTCATGTTTGATCAATTTCAGACTGCAAAAAAAAGAAAAAAAAATCTTTTTGGTACAAGCCCAATTCTGACTCATAGCGACCCTGTAGGACAGAGTAAAACTGCCCCATCGAGTTTCCAAGGAGCACCTGGTGGAGTTGAACTGCCGATCTTTTGGTTAGCAGCTGTAGCACTTAACCACTACATCACCAGGATTTCCACAGAAGTTGGTAAATATCTTCAATTTCTTCATCTTTGTCATTAGTGGTTGGTGTGTAAATTTGACTAATGGTCATATTAATTAGTCTTCCTTGTAGGTGTATGGGTATTATTCTATCACTGACAGCATTGTACTTCAGGATAGATCTTGAAATGTTCTTTTTCATGATGAATGTGACACGATTTCCCTTCAATTTATTGTTCCTAGCATAGTAGACCATATGATTGTCAGATTCAAAATGGCCAATATCAGTCCATTTCAGCTCACTAATGCCTAGGATATCGATCTTCAAGAGTTCCATTTTATTTTTGAAGACTTCCAATTTTCTAGATTCATGCTTCATACATTCCATGTTCCAATTATTAATGGATATTTGCAGATTTTCTTCTCATTTTGAGTCTTGCCACATCAGCAAATCAAGGTTCTGAAAGCTTGAATCCATCCATGTCATTAAGATTGCCTCTACTTTGAGTACCTTTCAACCTGAGGGGCTTATCTTCTGACACTATATCAGACAATGTTCTGCTTCTATTCATAAAGTTTTCACTGGCCAATATTTTCAGAAGTAGATTTCCAGGTCCGTCTTCCTAGTCTGTTTCAGTCTGGAAACTCCACTGAAACCTGTCCACGATGGGTGACACTACTGTTATTTGAAATACTGGAAGTATAACTTCCAGCTTCACAGCAATACACAAGTCACCACAGTATGACAAACTGACTAGTGATGGTCTCTATATGTAAGGGATTAATAAAATTACATTTCTCACTTTTGCCATTAATCACTGCTCAGTGTTTTAAACTTCACAGAATCATTCAATACACCGCTAAGAGCATTGTGCCTATATTATAGGGAGATGATATTGGCCTCATCCCCACAATTGTAGGAATTTTTTAGATTATTGTTGTTTTACTTTTCTTTGGAATGGGAATAAATATGGATCTCTTCCCATTGTTGGTCCAGGAAGCTGTCTTTCAAATTTCTTGACATAGACAAGTGAGCACCTCCAGAGCTGTATCCATTTGTTGAAACATCTCAATTGGTATTCTGTCAGTTCCTGGAACCTTGTTTCTCGCCAGTTCCACTTGTTGAAGTCCACATGTATAGTTGCCATTTATGTTGTTGAAAAAAGCTGATCCAACAGAATGCAGAAATTTTTGAACAATATCAATGTCATGGATTGAATTGTGTCCCTCAAAAATACATGTCAACTTGTCTAGGCTATGATTCCCAGTATTGTGTGATTGTCTGCCATTTTGTCATCTAATGTGATTTTCCTATGTGTTGTATATCCTACCTTTATGATGTTAATGAGGCAGGATTAGAGGCAGTTATATTAATGAGGGAGGACTCAATCTACAAGATTAGGTTGTGTCTTAAGTCAATTTCTTTTGAGATATAAAGGTGTTAAAAAGCAAAGATATCACTTTGGGGAGTAAGGTACACCTGACTCAAGCCATGTTATTTTCAATCACCTCATATGCATGTGAAGGCTGGACAATGAATAAGGAAGATCGTAGAACAATTGACATATTTGAACTATGGTGTTGGTGAAGAATATTCAATATACCATAGACTGCCAGAAGAATGAACAAATCTATCTCTGAAGAAGTACAGCTAGAATGTTCCTTAGAAAAGAGGATGGCAAGACTTCATCTCACATACTTTGGACATGTTATCAGGAGGGACCAGTCCCTGTAGAAGGACATTGCTTGGTAAAGTAGAGGGTCAGCAAAAAAGAGGAAGACCCTCAATGAGATGGATTGACAGTGTGGCTGCAACAACGGGCTCAAGCATAACAATGATTATGAGGATGGTGTAGGACCAGGCGGTGTTTCGTTCTGTTGTACGTAGGGTCGTTATGAGTTGAAACCAACTTGACAGCACCTAACTACAACCTAACAACTGTTGTATTATTCCTATCAGGATATTATAACTGTAATACACTATATTACAATATTTCATGTGTGGGCTCTTCATATGATGCTGTCAAATTAATTATCTTGACTGAACTATGTTTAATGATAATAATAGTCCAAGAATAGATGGTAAACAGAGAGGTTGTATCATAACATGTCTCAGAAATTAAAAGAGCCATTTATAATATAAATATTGACTTTGATTGCACAGAGGCAGAGAGCTGCTTATTAATTGAGGGACTGTTGTTTGACTAAGGTACTTACCTTCTCTGAGTCATAGTTTCAACTTTAATAGCTTAAAACTGTTTATTTCACAGGATGAGGATAAAGTTAAAATGAATCATCATCGAAAATCTTGTGTGACAGTTATTAAGTTCCTTCATGATTCAAGAATTGTTGTAGATGCCAGAGATACAGTAATGGATAAGATAGCCCCTGTACTAAAAGAGATTATAATCTGGTTCACACAAAAGACCCTGAAACCAACTACTACTGAACATTTTTTTTTTCTATTTTCTTTTTAAATTTTGCTGCTGTTGTTGAGAACGTACACAGCAAAATATACACCAATTGAGCAGTTTGTACATGTTCAATTCAGTGACATTGATTACATTCTTTGTGTTGTGTAACCCTTCTCACCCTCTTTTTCTGAGTTGTTCCTCCTCCATTAACATAAATTCACTGCCGCCCTAAGGTTCATATCTAATCTTTCCAGTCGCTATTGTCAATTTGATCCCATGTAGATAGTTCTTAAAAGAGCATAATGCTCAAGGCAGACATTTTTTACTAGTTAAGCTAAACTATTGTTTGGTTTAAGAAGACTTCAGGGGATGACTTAAAGTGGATGGCTTTAACAAATAGAAATTTACTCTCTTACTCTTTAGAGGCCAGAAGTCTAAATTCAGGGTGCCAGCTCTAGGGGCTCTGTGTTGGTTATGGGGAAAAGTCCTTGTCTCCTTTCAACATATGTGGGCCCGACATTCCTTGGAGATCTCCATGTGTCTTCACATCAATCTTCCCCCGTGTCTACAAGGTTCTCAGGGCAGGGACCCTGGGTCCCAATAACATGGTTTATTCCTGGCTCTTGTTTCTTGATGGTAATGAGGTCCCCCCTCTCTGCTCCCTTCTCTCTCCTTTTATCTCTTATAAAATAAAAGATGATGCAGGTCATACCCCAGGGAAACTCCCTTTACATCAGATTAGGGCTGTGACTTAAGAAAGGGTGTTGCATCCCACCCTAATCCTGCCTCATTAACATAAACATAAACTAATCCTCATTAACATAACCTAATCCTACCTCAACAGTAACAACAAAAAAACCAAACCCGTTACCATTGAGTTAATTTCGACTCATAGCGACCCTATAGAACAGAGGCTGTTCACCAGACCTTTCTTCTGTGATGCCACAGGGTGGATTTGAACTGTTGACCTTTAGGTTAGTAGTCAAGCACAAACCATTTGTGCCACCCAAGGGCCCTAGGCACAAACCCTGCCCCGTAGGGTTTCCAAGGAGCCGATGGTGGATTTCAGCTACCAACCTTTTGGTTAGCAGTCGAGCTCTTAATCACTGCACCACCAGGGCTCCCTTTAAAACATAGAGATCAGGATTTACAACACATCACAAGATGGAGGATAATTACATCAGATCACAAAATGGAGGACAACCACACAATACCAAGAATCCAGCCAAATTAACACATATTTTGGGGAGACACAACTCAATCCATGACAAGGTTTAAAGACTATCTCAGGGCAATAGTTTCGGGGTTCATCCAACCTTCATGGCTCCAGGAAGTCTGGAGTCCGTGAGAATTTGAAATTCTGTTCTGTATCTTCCCCTTTGGATCAGGATTCCTCTATGGAATCTTTGATCAAAATGTTCAATAATGGTAGGAAAGGGCACCATCCAGTTCTTCTGGTCTCATGGCAAAGGAGGTAATTGTTCATGGAGACAATTCACCACACATTCCATATCCTCCTCCTATTCCAGGCTAATAGAGACCAATTATTGTGCCTTGGATGGCTGCTTGGAAACTTTTAAGACCCCAGGCACTACACATTGAACTAGGAGTTAGATCAGAAGCACTAAACATGTTATTAGGCCAATTAACTGGGATGTCCCATGAAACCATGACTCTAAACCTCCAAACCAAGAAACCAAATCCCATGAGTTTTTGTTCATACATAAGCATCCTCAGCAGCTACTCTTTTTTTTTTTTTTTAGTCATTGTTGTAAATATATCTATCACACAACTTTTTCCAGTTCAACTTTTTACAGGTGTGCAACTTATTGACAGCAATTACAATATCGCTTGTGTAACCCTACCCTTAATCAATGCGATATTTCCATCACAGTTAAACCCTTTTCTCCCTCTCCCCTCTGCCTTTGTTAACCCCTAGTAAACTTTGGTCTCTCTACATTTGTCTTTTCTTGTCTTTTTATATAAGTGAGTCCATACAATATTTGTCTTTTTCTGATTGACTCATTTCACTCAGCATAAAGTCTTCCAGCTCCATCCATATTGTAGCTGGCTGAGTAGTATTCCATTGTAGGTATGTACAACATTTCGTTTATCCATTCATCCATTGATGGGTATTAGGTTGTTTCTACCTTTTGGCTTTTGTGAACAGTGCTGCAATGAACATTGGCATTCAAGTCTCTGTTTGAGTCTCTGTTTTCAATTCTTTGGGGTATATACCTAGAGTGGAATTGCTGAGTCATTACTGAATATTTTGTAAGCACTATATTAAAAGTCAAAAGAGCCAGAGGAGGGATAAGTCAGAGTCTTCCTTGAGGAGGTGAAGCTTTAGTTGAGTCTTCAATTCAAGAAGTTGTTTTGAAAGACTGGTGAAGGGAATCCAAGTGTAGAGAACACTATTTTCTAAAGCATGTAGGCATGAAGTAATGTTTCATTCATTCTGTAAGTAGCTCATTTAAAGGAGTTGTAAGGTTAAGAATAAAGATTTAGATAGTGGCTGATGGATAAACTAAGAAATCTGAACAGAAAGTTGGGGTTACTATGAAGGATTTCAAGTAGGGGTTTGGTGTGATTATATTAGTTAAACTAAAAAGTCACTTTGGCAGCAGTGAGGAGGATGGATTAGAGGGAAGCTGATCTAAAGAACAGGTAGAATTCTAATGATGAAAATTAGGCAAAAAATGAAGAGGCCTAAACTAAAACAGCAGTGATAGGAATGGCATAAATTTGAGGTGTAAATAGGAGATAGAGTAGACTGGCCAGGATGACCAACTGAATGCGGTGGAAGATGAAGACTTCCATGTTTCTGTTTTAGATTCTGGATGGGTGACATCATTCACTAAAAAAAGTAGGAAATAAAGGAGAAAGATAAGGTTATTTTTTCCACATGTTGCATTTTAAGTGAAATATCCAGTGTTTTTGGATAAAGGCACACTAACATAACATGGCCCTTCAGACCACAAGGTCTTGTCCTTCCCTTCCATTCCAGTCTCATCATGTGATTCTGCTCCCCATTGCTCTGTCCTTCAGAGCACTGGCCTTTGTTCAGTCCCTGGTATTTACCATCTCGTAGTTTTTGTATACGCTGTTCCTTCTGCTGTAGGAAGGTTCCTACGATTTCTTCCCTTAATTGCTTAGTTTATTCCTACTTGTATTACATAGCTCAATTTTAGACTCAATTATTTGGATAAACCTTCCCTGACCTCCTTGACAAAATCAATTACTGTTACTGTAAACTCTCATACGACTCCCAACCTCTCCCTAGCCCTTGTCACATTTGTAGTTTTTCTTTTTTTTGGTATGATGATGTGATATTGTCTTTTTTGCCCCAAAGTTTTTCATCTGCCCTACAAGCCTTCTTGCTTTTGATTATCATTGTATTTTCAATGTCTATCCGAGTGCCTAGGGCCCCTGGGTGGCACAAATGGTTTGTGCTTGACTACTAACCTAAAGGTCGATAGTTCAAATCCACCCTATGACATCACAAAAGAAAGGTCTGGTGAACTGCCTCTGTAAAGATTACAACCAAGGAAAGCCTATATAGAGCAGTTCTACTCTGTAACACATGGGGTCACTATGAGTCGCAAGCAACTGGACTATAACAGGTTTTTTTTTTTCTTTTTTTTTTTTAAATCAGAGTGTATGGCACATTATAGCCATCAACAAACAGATAACCTGGTATGTATGGTACAGGTGCAGCCGTAGGCACAGGAATAAATAAGTTTATTAGTCTAGGGCAGAAGAGAAATATGGGCTAGTGATGCATAGGAGTTGTTGTTAGTTTTCCTGGAGTAGACTATGACTCATAGTAACCTGATATGTAACAGAATGAAATGGTGCCCAGTCCTGCTCCATCCTCAAAATCATTGGTACATTCGAGCCCATTGTTGCAGCCACTGTGTCAGTCTGTCCCATCGAAAGTCTTCCTCTTTTAGCTGATCAAATGTGACGTCCTTTTCCAGTGGTTGGTCCCTCCTGATGACCTGTCTAGTCATCCTTACTTCTAAGGAGCATTCTATCTGTTCTTCTTCAAAGACTGATTTGTTTGTTCTTCTGGAAGTTTATGGTATATTCTGTATTCTTTGGCAACCACAATTTGAATGCAATAATTCTTTGGTTTTCTTTTATCATTGTCCAGCTTTTGAATGTCTATGAGGCATTGAAAAGACCGTGACTTGGGTCAGACACATCTTAGTCATCAAAGTGTCATCTTTCCTTTTCAAGATTTTAAAGGGATTTTTTTGCAGCAGACTCACCCAATGCAATGTGTGAAGATTTTTGTTTTCTTTATGTTCAGATGTAATCCACACTGAAGGCTGTAGTCTTTGATCTTCTTTAGTAAGTGCTTCAAGTAACCTTCATTTTCGGCCAGCAAGATGTGTCATCTGCGTATTGCAGGTTGTTAATGAGTCTTTCTCCAATTTTGATGGCACATTCTTCTTCACATAGTCCAACTTCTTGGATTATTTGCTCAGCATTCATGTTGAATAAGTATAGTGAAAGGATACAACCCTGCCCCATATCCTTTCCAATTTTAAACACTCAGTATCTCTTGTTCTGTTTGAACTACTGCCTCTTGATCTACGTACAGGTTCTACCTGAGCACAATTAAGTATTCTGGAATTCCCATTCTTCGCAACGTTATCCATAATTTGTTGTGGTCCATGCAGTCAAATGCCTTTGTGCAGTCAATAAAACACAAGTAAACATCCAGCATAGGAGTTAGCAGCATATAAAAGGAATTAAAGTCAAGGGCAGGAATAAGTTTCTCAAGAAGAGATTATAAGAGAAGAGAAACCAAAACTTTGGGAGAACTCTGCACATATTTAAAAACTGAAAAGTAACTTGTTTTAATTTGAGATTTTGAAGTTGTACAGGAACTGGTAATTACAAGGTCCAGGGTATTGCCATGACAGTGTGTGGATAAAACTGGCTGGAGGGAAAAATTGTAGAAACCAAGGAAATCAAGGAAAGAAGAGGCTGACATTTTGGTTGAACCATCCATTTGATGTTGAAATAATTGACAATGTGAACAGGAATGGGTAAATAGGAACATAGTGAGCCAGAAACTACAGTTTTCATTAACAGACATACTGAGTCTGATTTAAAATTGGGTTTTTCCATTCCTGGTAAGAAACCTAAAAAAATTCTTCATACAAATATTCCCCAGGTTTCCACTGATATAAAGAAACAAACTCCCTTGCTTCTTTATCCATATAAACTTTCTTTTCTGGTTTTCCTTTGGCTTCCTGGGATGGACTATGATAGTATTTTATTACTGGCCTAGTGACATGAGGAAATTTTTAATTTAATTCTTCCAAGGGAAATTTTTCAGGCCAGAGGTTAACAGCTTCTTTGTAACAGGAGTAACAGCTGGGTAAGGAAACCCCAGGAGGTTTTGAGTTTGCCAAGTTCTTGGAATCCCACTGGACGTCTCATTGTTAAGGTCCTGCTTTTCTCTATCAAGGATCTAATCTTTGATTCTGTGAATTCAACTGGTGGAACATCTAGCCTTCTGAGTTTTATATTTGGCTCTCTCAGCCATGTATTTGCAAGAGGTAAAGAATTCTTTTAGCTAAGTCATAGAAAGTTCTTGACTTTTGGTCTATGCCCTGAGGTGAGAGTTTAGAAAGGGGAGTTTGCCATTCTATTGCTTTATCTAATGTTATCTAATGTTACTTGAACCTTACCCAGCAGAGTTTGAATCCTTTACATTCTTACTGAAATTCCATGTTGACAGCTGTACTATCCCCAGAGCATTGGCCTCTGTGGGCACTTGGTTTTAGATGCTCAGAGGTGACACGATGTTTCACCATTATGGGCAGTTATGTTCTCATCTGAGAATATGTATGATTGTTTCTCAGCTTCCACTCAACTTTGGCCGGTTAATATTTCCAAATATTACACATTACTATGTAGTCTAGTACCTTCAAACTAGTCTGTTGCATTAATTTTGGTATCAGTTAAGATTACTTGGTTTGAAGCAAGAAACCTAGTTTAAACAATAGGAGAAATTATTGGGAGGGTAACAGGAGCTCAGAGAATCCATGGGAAGATTTGAAGATCTTCCCATGGGCAGGAGCCAAGGCATACACAGAAAGGGAGGAAGTGGAAACTCTATGAATAGCTGGTTTCATGTTACCTCTTTTGGAATGAGTGAACCCCAAACATTTTCAGCCTCATTTATTCTTGCTTAAGGTACAAATTCCCAAGAGTGAGTGTTTGATTGCCTTACTGGAATTATGTGCGTTCTTCTTACCTAAAGGACTACAGGGACATGATTAGAGTCCCTCAAAACTATTCATTGCAGAAGAGGTAAATACTAAAAGAAAGACAATGGATGTTGAACTGCCAAAACACAACAGATTTCCTTACATCTTTCATTTTGTTCACCTCAATGTGTCAAATCTCTGGATTCCAGGAATTCTTGCTTTGAAACATACCATTGCTGATTACAATAGAAATTCGAAAGAAGAGGCTGGCTCTGAGAAATAACCCAAGGGAAACAGTGACAGGATTTGATGACCGAAAGTATCTTGATAGTTTATCTTTATTATAATTATGTAGCTATACATATGATAATTATGGAATTATATAATAAATATATACAATATTATTATGTATAATTATATATTATATAATTATTATATTTTTCTTCCCTGGTGACTAGAAAAATGATAATAGTATTGTCAGTTGCTTTTTTGGGAAGATGATTTAAAAATGTGACTATGATGTAAACATTGAGAAATAATTACATGTTTAGTTATAAAAGAGTCAGTGCTAGTTGCAAGAGATTGGCACATCCTAGAAACTGCACCTCTTCATTAGATTTTTATAAAAGCTTATTAGGTGGTTAATGATTGCTTTCTTCAGTGAGGTATATGAACAACCAATAAAGTTGTGAAATCAGTGGCTGCCTTGTAACTTCCAACTTTTTAATCAGACCTACTATAGAAAATATTAGTTGAAAGAAGTGATTTAAGATAACACTTTTGTTTTCTTTCATTATTGGAAGTATTAATTAACCTATTAAGTAGGTTACTTTGATGATAGTTATTAGGACACCTTAGAGTTTTATTGCACTGTGATGTGCTCAGCAGACATGACCTCTTGCTCTACTTTTCCAAACATCTGTTCTTCAGAGTTCACCCATAATGTTAATACATAATGAGATGCTAGTAGCATGAAAGTTTATTTCTTAAATATAAAGTGGTTTTGATAAACCCTGATATAGGAAAACTAGAGACTTGATTCAAAGGAAAGAAAATTTATCTCCAAGTTTAAGTCTTTTCATTATTATTAGGTGCTATTGACTCATAGTGACTTTTGGATAACATTTCTAGGTCCTGCACCATTCTTACAATAGTTGCTATGTTTGAGACACTGTGTTGCAGACACTGTGTCAGTCCATCTCATGGAGAGTCCCACTCTTTTTCACTGACCATCTACTTTACATAAGTGATGTCTTTCTCAAGCAATTGGTACCTCCTAACGCTGTGTCCAAAGCCTCGCCATTCTTGCTTCTAAGGAGCATTCTGGCTATACTTCCTCCAAGACAGATTTGTTTGCTTCCATGACAGTTCATGGTATATTCTACATTCTTCACCAATACCATGATTTGAATGGTTCAATTTTTCTTTGGTCTTTCTTTTTCATTATTCAGCTTCCACATGTATATGAGGTAATTGAAAATATCATGACTTGGGTCAAGCCACCTTAGTCATCAAAGTGACAGCTTTCGCAGCAGATTTGCCCAGTGCAACACATCATTTGATTTGTTGACTGCTGCTTCTATGGGAATTGATTGTTGATCCAAGTAGAATGAAATTCTTGACAATTTCAATTTCTTCTCCATTTATCATGATGTTGTTTATTGGTCCAGTTTAAAGATTTTCATTTTCTTTATGTTCAGGTGTAATCTATGCTGAAGGCTATAGTCTTTTACCTTCATCAATAAGTGCTTCAGGCCATCTTCATTTTTGGCAAGCAAGGTTGTGTCACATGAATATTGCAGGTTGTTAATGAGTTTTCCTCCAATCCTGATGCCACGTTCTCCGTATAGTCCAGCTGTTTGGACTATTTGTTCAGCATATAGATTGAATAAGTAAGGTGAAATTATACAACCCTGTCTATTCTGTTTTTCAATTTTAAACTGTGCAGTATCCCCTTGTTCTGTTCAAATGACTGCTTCTTGATCCATGTACATGTTCTGCATGAGCACAATTAGGTGTCCTGGAATTTCCTTTCTTCACAATTTTATCAATAATTTGTTATGATCCGCACAATCAAATGACTTCATGTAGTTGATAAAACACAGGTTAACGTCTTTCTGGTATTCTCTGCCTTCAGCCAAAATCCATCTAACATCAGCAATGATATCCCTTATTCCACATCCTCTTCTGAATCAGGCTTGAACTTCTGGTAATTCCCTGTCCATGTGTGGCTGCAGCCGTTTTTGAATTATCTTCAGTAAAATTTGCTAGCATAGATATTAATGATATTGTTTGATAATTTCTGCATTCTGTTTGATTGCCTTTTTTTGGAATGGGCATGAATATGGATCTTTTTCAGTCGGCTGACCAGGTAGCTGTCTTTGGCTGTCTTTCATTAGTGAGTAGATAATGTTACTTTTTGACCCAGCTTACTTTGCTAAAGAATTAAAGATTATTCAGGCAATTCATTTTTAAAGAGAAAAATGGTATGAAAAAGGGGATAGGCAGGGCTATGACCCATGTTCTATGGGACCCAGAAGCAGAACTAGTTTCCAGGATCTACTTATTTGCCATAGGATTGATTATGACCATTTCACATAGTCTATTTAAGACATATCTATTTCCTATCACTCATTTGTCAGTTTTTTATGCTGTGGTGGTTTGAGTGTTACTATGATGCTGGAAGCTATGCCACAGATATTTCAAATACCAGCAGGGTCACTCATGGTGGACAGGTTTGGGCAGAATTTCCAGACTAAGACAGGCTAGGAGAAAAGGCCTGGTGATCAACTTCCGAAAATTTGACAACGAAAACCTTATGGATCACAGCAGAATATTATCCAATTTAGTGCTGGAAGATGAGCCCCTTAGGTTGGAAGACACTCAATATACATAGGATCTGTAACAACAGGCTCAAGCATACCAACGATTGTGAAGATTAGTGCAGGACCAGGCAATGTTTTGTTGTCTTGTACAGGGGGTGGTCATGAATCAGAGCGGACAAGATGGCAGATGGCAACTAACAACAAGAACAATTGTCTCTTAGCTTCATTAACATTATATTTACATATTATACTCATTTTTGCTAAGTTACCCTGCATATTGGGGAATGGTTCTTTACACAAGCATTCAATTATAATATGGTTGTGACAGTTAAAAGGAACCCTGGTGGTGCAGTTGTTAAGTGCTTAGCTGTTAACCAAAAGGCTGGTAATTCAAACCCACCAGCCACTCTGTGGGAGAAAGATGTGGCAGTCTGCTTCTATAAAGATTTATAGCCTTGGAAACCCTATGGGGCATTTCTACTCTGTCCTATAGGGTCGTGATGAGTCAGAATTGACTCAAGGGTAATGGGTGTGGTTTGGGGGTGATGGTTAAAGTTGTGTGCAGCTTGGCTAGGCCATGATTCTCAGTGGTTTGGCAGATATTATGTAATCATTTTCCATTTTGTGCTCTGATGTGAACAGCCAATCAGTTGAAAGCCAATCAGTTTCCCTGGGGATGTGGCTTGCATCCAACATATATATATGGATGTTCTGACAAAGCTCTCTCTGGATCCTGCATCCAACTTATCACCCTCTGACCTCCAGTTCTTCGGATGTGAGCCAGCAGCCTTCTGCCTGACCTGGCAATTTTGGGTTTGTCAGCCTCTGCAACCACGTGAGTCAGGAGAAACCTCCAGCCTGACACCTGACGCATGGATTTGGGACTTGCCAGCCTCCACAACTATGTGAGCTATTTTTTTGAGATAAATCTCTCTCTCTATATTTATACATATACACTCTACTGGTTTTGCTCCTCTAGATAATCCAGCCTAAGACAATGGTCATGACCATATTGACTCTCATTTAATAAAATTTACCAACCAATATTCAGAATAACAAATTTCATGAATTTTTAGCAGCTTGTCACAGTGTTTAAAGTTTAATGCTGTTTGGTAGTAAATGGGATTGAGTTGCTATTAAAATATGATCCCAAAAGAAATTATTAGAATGCTAGAATCAGATTACCATATTCTTTGATTCCTAAATTTACATTTATTCATTTGACATATATCTGTGAGCACCTATTGGAGAACAAAATACACTAGTGAACTTTTGAGCTCTGGCTTTATCTGTTTAGAATAATAATTTTTACTAATAATTTATATAGGTCCTTCCTAGAGATTTGTTTGTTGTCTATGTATTATATTTCCCCCCCGCCAATATTAGGTATCCCAGACTGAATGGGAGCTAAAACGAAGCTTAGAATTTATACACTCTAATCCAGGATAGGAGCCCTGGTGGCACACTGGTTAAGAGCTATGGCTGCTAACCAAAATTCTGGCAGTTCCAATCTACCAGCTGCTCCTTGGAAACCCTATGGGTCAGTTCTACTCTGTCCTAAAGGGTTGCTTCAAGTTGGAATCGACTTGACAGCAATGGGTTTGGTTTTTTGAATCTAGAATAAGTTGATGTATTCTTTAATATTTATTTTAAACAGGGTTATTTTTATTAATCATAAATAGGAAGTTTTTATTGTTACTCATTCAATTTTTCATTAATTTTCCACATACTTACACAGACTTTTATATTGACATATTTTCCTTCCAAGTTAGTAAAATATAGAATTTTGTATGGGTTTTCTCTATCACTGTGTTATATTTTAAAATATATTAAAAATCACTTGTGATTTCTTTTACTGTGGTACAGACTGTTAAATGAATATTAACATACACATGCATATATGTATAGAGCCCTGGTAGCACAACAGTTAAACGCTTGGCTTCTTACCAAAAGGTCAGCTGTTGGAGCTCACCAGCCACTCTGAGGGAGAAAAGACCTGGCAATCTGCTCCTGTAAAGATTTCAGGAAGAAACCCTATGGGGCAGTTCTACTCTGTCTTATAGGTTCACTATGAGTTCGAATTGACTTGATGGCACACACCAAGAATAACATGCAAATATGTATAAAATTTGTCTTAAAAATACATTTAATTTTTTACCCTAAAACTTGGGAACTATTACAAAAATAGATCTCAGGAAAATTTAGCTGAGCTATTTCCAACCTGCATTAATAGCAGTTTTAGAGGTAAAGAAGGTGAAAGAATAGCAGGGTTATTCAAGGGTCTCAACAGTTAAATGTCTCATAAAAAGGATTTTTTCCTACACATGTTCTTACTCACCGCACATCACACACAGATGATTCTAATCACTGTTGCTCAAATCACCTGATGCCTCAATTACCTTGGCTTCAATGAGCACATTCCAAATGCCAGAGCACCCATATACGCACTCTGATAATAGGCTGCCAATTAAGTTATCTTTCTCCGGAAACTTATTATGGCAGCTCAGTGAATATAATATCATTAGCACCATTATATCATAGTGTGGGCAGTTGCTGACACAGCATGAATATAACTGCTAAGCTATCAAACTATCTGCTCAACCATATTAGACTTGAAATTTAAAAAAAAAATGTAGCTGTGTGTTCTTGTTTGCGTGTATGTGAAGCACTTCAAGTATGGGTTATGCATTTATGCATATGTATGCAAATAAGTCTGTGTAAAAAATATAAGCGGAGAAAATGATCGTAATGTATAAGGAAGGCATAACGACTTAGAAAGAAACTACATAAATTAGTAATATTTGCTTTTTAAAGCTCATGCAACTTTGCCGTCAGTAAAAATGACATTAATTAAAACTATGGTCAGTATTTCTATAACACAGAGCACTCCCAGACTGAAATTTGCCCTGTAAAAATATTCTATAAGTTTTGTTTTTTAATCTAGTTTTGTTTCTTGTGGGATCTGGAAATAAAACTAAGATTTTAATTTGAAACTCCAAAAAATTATTTAAAAACAAATGAGGATGACTGAACCCTCACTTAGAATTGGAAAATATACACATTTTTCTACAAAGGTCAGCATACAGTTATACAAAAATTACAAATGTTATTTGGTTGGGTTCCCATGTAAGTTGGAATTTATTTTTATTCATTCTTATTAACTAATTTTTTCTTATTAAGATGCTGGTAAAAGCCTTCAGGAGAGTAATCTGTTTTGTCTGAATACTATTTCTCCGTAGAGTGGTGTTCAAGGGTGTGTTAACAGGAGTCAAAATGACTGGTTTAGAATCTTGGTTTTGCCACTTATCCTTGGCAAGGAGCCCTGGTGGCACAGTGGTTAAAAGCTTGGCTGCCAACCAAAAGGTCGGCAGTTTGAATCCACCAGCCACTCCTTGGAAACCCTATGGGGCAGTTCTACTATGTCTATAGGGTCTCTATGAATTGGAATCAACTTGGCAGCAACAGGTTTGGTTTGGGTAACCTTGGCAAATTCCTTGAGCCCTCTAAGCATCAATTTCTTTATTTATAAAATGGGGATTTAAAAAAGTATTGCCCCTTGGGTTTATTGTAAAGATTCAACAGTGCAAAGAATAAAATGTTTTTAGTACAATAACTACAAAATGTTGTTGTTATTAAGCGCCGTTGAGTTGGTTCCAAATCATAGGGACCCAACGTACAACAGAAAGAACCACTGCCCGGTCCTGTGCCATCCTCACAATTGTTGTTATGCTTGAGCCCATAGATGCAGCCACTGTATCAATCCATCTCGTTGTGGGTCTTCCTCTTTTTTGTTGACCCTTTACCTTACCAAGCATGTAGTTTTTTTTCTTTTTTGATCATAACAAAACTATAAAATAGTAAATAATAAATGAAAATTATTATTACTATGGTTATTGATATTATTACTTATTCCAAAATTGTCCAAGTTCCACCTATTCTTTTTAGTGTTTTTTTTAATAAAACTGGTTTGAGCCAATTTGTTCCAATTAGATTAGAATCATTATTACAATAGAATCTTTTACAAGAGTTCAGAGTTTCCTTTAAGAAAGGTATTTATCGATTGTATTAATGATTCTTCCCACAAAATATCTGCTGTTTTACTGTTTTATTTTGTTTGTGGTTTGTTTATTTGCTAATTTTTTTGAAGAGTCAATGCTGTTCTTTAAACTGAGCTACCTAGCCAGTGGCCCACATGTGTGTGTAGCTCCTTTGTTCTCTGCTGCGTTGCAACAAAAGGAAGGTAGCTTAAAATACCTTTCAGATGGAATGAGTAATGTCTTAATTGAGGTTTTCAAGTAAAAAAAATAATTAATTGCCACAACTTCCCATTCTCATTGAAGGGTGGACTCCATGACACTTCCAGATCAAACCATTAACCTTACACTATTGGCTGCATCATTTCAATGTATTCTTGTGCCTTACCATCTATGATATGCCTAGGTAGCCATTTCACATCCAATACAGTGTAGGCTGTATTTAAACTTTCCTCCTATTGTTCATATGCTATGCGATAATAAGATATTTAAGCACTTCCAAACACAGCAATTATCTAACAGTATCATTAATATCACACGCAAGTAAAATTTTGCTGAAGATCATTCAAAAGCAGTTGCAGCAGTATATTGATGGGGAACTGCCAGAAATTCAAGCCAGATTCAGAAAAGGACGTGGAATGAGGGATATCATTGCTGATGTCAGATGGATCCTGGCTGAAAGCAGAGAATACCAGAAAGATGTTTCCCGGTGCTTTATTGACTATGCAAAGGCATTCAACTCTGTGGATCATAACAAATTATGGATAACATTACAAAGAATGAGAATTGCAGAACACTTAATTGTGCTCATTAGGAAGCTGTATCGAGAGGCAGTTGTTCAAACCAAACAAGGGGATACTGCGTGGTTTAAAGTCAGGAAAGTTGTGCGTCAGAGTTGTATCTTTTCTCCATACTTATTCAATCTGTATGCTGAGCAAATAATCCAAGAAGCTGGACTATATGAAGAAGAATGGAGCATCAGGATTGGAGGAAGACTCGTTAACAACCTGCAATATGCAGATGTCACAACCTTGCTTGCTGAGAGTGAAGAGGACTTGCAGTTCTTACAGATGAAGATCAAGGAGTACAGCCTTCAGTATGGATTACAACTCAACATAAAGAAAACAAAAATCCTCACAACAGAACCAATAAGCAACATGATAAACAGAGAAAAGATTGAAGTTTCAAGGATTTCATTTTATTTGGATCCACATTCAATGCCTATAGAAGTAGCAGTCAAGAAATCAAATGATATATTGCATTGGGCAAATCTGCTGCAAAAGACCTCTTTAAAGTGTTAAAAAGCAAAGATGTGACTTTAAGGACTAGAGTGCGACTGACCCAAGCCATGGTGTTTTCAATCACCTCGTATGCATATGAAAGCTGGGCAATGAGTAAGGAAGACCAAAGAAGAATTGACACCTTTGAGTTGTGGTGCTGGCGAAGAACATTGAATATACCATGGGCTGCCAGAAGAATAAACAAGTCTGTCTTGGAAGAAGTACAGCCAGAGTGCCCCTTAGAGTGAGAACGGCGAGACTAGGTCTCACATACTTTGGACATATTATCAGGAGGGATCAGTCCTGGAGAAGGACATCATGCTTGGTAAAGTAGAGGGTCAGCGAAAAAGAGGAAGACCTTTAACAAAATGGATTGACACAGGGGCTGCAACAATGGGCTCAAGCATAACAACGATCATGAGGATGGCACAGGACCAGGCAATGTTTTGTTCTGTTAAGCATAGGGTCGCTATGAGTGGGAACCTACTCGACAGAACCTAACAACAACAAGCACAGCAAAGAAACTGGACAGTAAAAGAAACATTTAATGTAAAAACAATTCTAAAAATTAACAAAATTCTTATAAGTGGAGATTAATTTTATACAATTGTTTCCTTGGTATGTTAAACTATACTCGTTGCCATCCAGTAGATTCCAACTCATAGCAGCTCCAAAGTGCAGAGTAGAACTGCCCATAGGGTTTCCAAGGCTATAATCTTTAAACCCCCGACCTTTTGATTAGCAAACAAACACTTAACCACTGTACCACCAGGGCTCCTTGCTAAACTATACTCAACGTATTTAAGTGTTACATTTTGGCAGCCTTTCTGGGCCTTACTTAAGATAAAGGGGTCTTTTAAAATATTCTGCTGAATATATTTAGACACAGTCTAATAACTCAGGAGTCCAGTGTTGCCAAATCATTTGTCAAATAAATATATCTACCATATGTCTTAAAACGTGGCACAGTCCTGCCAAGGCAGAAATTCCTTTCATCCTGAACTACAAAGGAGACACTGCAATGCAGATGGTGAACAACCCTTATCTCGATGAGAACAACTGTGCTGATTGGCATTAGGACCATTTAATCAGCTATAAAGACACTACTGATTAAAAGGTCCTAATGTCAATCAGCACAGCTGAAACTAGAATATGATGGGAAAAATAATGAATGGCACATTTGTTTCTGCAAAGCTATCATGCAAAAAGCATGGTGTGTGATTCATTATTGTGTAAAAAGCGCACCTCTAGAAAGCTCTGTGTGGATATCAACTGCCTATCAGAGACATCAGGGCAAATGGTGTTGTGGGGAATCAGAAGAAGCTGTTTCCTCATCAGATCTCATCAGACAGGGCTTTCATGCCTTGCATTTGAGAACTCTCGTAATACAAGTTGTGTAGAACGTGGAGAGACAAGAACAAAAATATAGATCCCACTAGGCAGTTTCTGTTATAAGCATGTCATCAGTGATAATTTAGGACTCTATTCCTTACAGCATTCAGCTGTTTGAATGTTATAGGGCATAGCAGTACTATTCACAGGACTAGCAGAAACATACTTTATCTAATTCTGATTTATGCCCCTAGATTTGTAAAGGACTGGCCTTTACTCTGCCAAATTCCCCTCGAGCTTCCTTTGGTGCTCATGCATGGAAATCTGAGCTCTGGCTAAATTCCCCAGTGGCCATACAGTAATGGAACATCTGACTATTATTTTCAAAAAATAGTGCGATATCAAAATAACAGAGATGCAAGTAGAATCCTTTCCTGAAAGCAACATTCAATGGTGATAATAAAGGGAAAGAGAACTATTTTCTGAAGTCAACTTAATTTCAGAAGACTTCTCTTTATGTTAAGAGGTACTGGCGGCACAGTATTTCAGTGCTCAGCTGCTAACCAAAATGTCAGGAGTCTGAACCCACCAGCCACTCCAAGGGAGAAAGATGTGGCAGTCTTCTTCGGTAAAGATTTACAGCCTCAGGAACCCTATGGGGCAGTTCTGTTGTGTCTTAATAGGGTTGCTATGAGTTGAAATTGACTTGATGGCAGTGGGTTTGGTTTGTTTGATTTTCTCTTTGTGTTTGACCTACATTTTCAGGTGACATGGACCAGCAATGTTGGGATTCATTCCAACTTCATAAAGATAAAGGTGAGGAATTAAAAGCCACGAGGGGCTCCTGGTGGTGTAGTGGTTAAGCATTTGGCTGCTAACCAAAAATGCTGGCAGTTCGAATCTACCAGCTGCTCCTTGGAAACCCGACAGGGCAGTTTTACTCTGTCCTATAGGGTCACTATGAATTGGAATCGACTCGATGGCAACGGATTAAAAGCATAGGAGGCAAGCACAAGAGAAAGGCCAAATCTGAGCTTTATGATTAAAATGCTGGATCATTAAATGTACCAAACCAGTACGATTCCTATGGAAGATTTTCTGAGGGTCAGAACTTGCCCAGGAGGCCTGAGATACTGATAGGAACTTGCCGTGCAACTTTGAGCAAGCATAGGGCATGGTGCAACTTCAGGAAAATTCCCAAAATAAGTCTGAGAAGACAAGCACAGCTGTGGAAGTATTTTTCCTTCTCAGGAGACTAAATGAGACTAGAGTATAATTACCATGAGTTAAAATAAGATATATGAACAATGCTGAACCTATTGGCATCTACGCTGAAGGGGGGAAAAAGTATCTGCGCTACTTTTGCTTAAAGTTAATTCGTATAAAAATGCTGCTTGTTTGCCTTTTTTGATATGCATAATTTGAAAGAAACTTACTCCTCTGTATCCCAAATAAGGCCAAAAACCTTTTAAATTGGATATCGTCTTTGGTCCACAATTTCTGCCCTTTGCTGGAAATGTTGCCTAAATTCATCACCACTCCAAGAAGCCCTCTGTGACCTACCCTAATGACCTAGTGAATCACACCAACTCCAGAACACATGCAATTGAGCACTTGGAAATTCCAACCTTCAGAGAGAAGGCTGGAAGCAGCACAAATAATATTTGGATTTGGTATGGCATTTAACACAGAATGAAATTTATGCGAAATCTCTGATGAATCTTTATTCTTAGTCTCCTGAAATCTTTGTTTCAATGAAATAAAAATAATTGCTGTATTTTCTGCCTTAGAGGATGAGGCTTCATGTTGTGCCACTGGTTAAAACAATATGCATGAAGCTCAGCTCTTCACTTCCTAGCCAAAAGACCTTGGTTAAATTTCTCATGGGTCTCAGTTTCCTTGTCTGTAAAATGGGACAATAAGGATACCTATTTCTTTAGGATTTTTGTAAAGATAAATTAATGAATGTGCATAAAATGTTTAGAACAGAGTGTGATATGAAAGGAATGTCCAATAAATGTTAAGTATTATTATTGTGGTTGTTGCTACTATTGTTTTGTTGTTGTTAATATTGTTATTTGTATTATTTTCCCATCTGGGTAACCTACAATAAAGGCATCAGGAAAGGCTTTTCTGTGGAAGTGGTGCTTAAGTGATAAAAAGAGGAAAACACTTTTTTTGGCAGAGGGAAGAGGAGATGTGAAAAACGAGAGACAATAGAAACCATGGCATGCTCAAGAAATGGGAAGAAACCCTGTCTAGTTCCTGCATTTGGAACAAGGAGGAAATTAGTGAGGGATGAGACCAGAGAGGGAAACTGAAGAAGTCAGATCCTTCACAGTTTTGGAGGTCATGTTCAAGGGTTTTATACCTTATTCCAAGATTAATGGGCACCTTCAAAAGATCTTAAGTGACAATCTTGGAAAATAACAGAATTACTAGTGATTGTGTGCAAGCTGTCAGGAAAACATACCATGGAGTGCACAGATGAGTTATAACCTAAAGGTTGAAGAAAAAGGATGCAGGGATCTCTGGGTAGCGTGATCAGTTAAGTGTTCGACTACAAGCCAAAATGTTTGCAGTTTGAACCCACACAGGTTGGTGATCTGCAAGAGGTCACAGCCTTGAAAACTCTATAAAGCACTTCCACTCTGCACGCATGAGCCAGAATCAACTCTAGCAACTAACAACAACAGTAATTGAGAAATACAAATCAAAGAAAGGATGCAGTTTGCTAGAATAGATTAGAGATTTTTGTCTAAAATGAAAATTGATGAGAGTGTCAATTGCAGTATGTCTTCAAACTTGAAATTAGGTGTTTTGTTTGAATTTTGAAGCCACTGTAGAGTCACTTAAACTGTCTAAGAATCAAAGAATCTAAGAGAGGAGTATAAAAAACTACTGGTAAACGTGCTCAGAGACAAAGATGGCAACCTTGGAAGCCCATGATAGTGCTAAACCGAGCCAGCTGTGCTAAACACAGCGCATACCCCTGAAAGGGAAGAAGAAAGTTGAACACTTTGCTAAACTAAAATTTTTCCATCACTTAAGGCATAAGATAAGGTATATAGAGAAAACATTTTTGAGCTGTATAGCTTTTGGACTCTCTTTTGAAAATTTGAAATACAAATAGTATAAATACAACTGAAATGCAAACATTCTAATAAAATTTCACTTATTAAAGGCCATATCATTTTGGAGAACTGGGAGGGGTTTAACATAAAATTTAGAAGACATATATATCTTTTTACAGTTTACAAATTATTTTAATAAAAAACATAACCCCAATTCAAGTTATTCTCACCGTGTCTTACTCCTCAAAGATACTCACACGTGCACACAAAAACCCAGAGCAAGCCGGCTTCTCCCACCCTAAATACAGAAGCTCCACAATTTGGAGTCACACCCTAGTCACCTTTTTGCTTCACTTTTACTCTCCCTGTGGCTGTGGCCCAGTGCAAACTCTTCCCCTGAGTCTCAGTTCTCTCATCTTCAAAGTAGAACTTGGAAACTACAATACTTCAGGAAGCATTTTCTAAATCTTGATGAAGGTCTATTTGTGAGGAAAGAGTGGCCTTTAAGGCTCTGTTGAGGAAGTAGAGCATCCAGCTGTCAGCCCTCCTTCTCCAACTGTGCCCTGCATCCTTCTCACCTGCTGCCCCCTGGGCTGGCCTTCAGCATGCCCTGGGGTTCCTCTCCTCTGTGCCTTCCATTGAACTGCTGGCCCTGCTCATTGCCTTCCTGTCATCCTTCCCTCCTTACCAGTACCACAGAAGCTTAGCTCCTGTCTGCTAGCTGCTTCCAGCTGACTTCTGACCACAAGCCACATTAATGCACCGTGCACTAAGGTGGGGGAGCTGGGGTGGGGGTCAGAGAGGGAGAAGAGGAATGAGTAGCTCTTTATTTAAAGAGCTCAGAATTCTCCCCTTTTGGATTCCATAGAAGAGAGATGGCCTCAACAAGCAAGGTCAGTAATCCAGTCACCCACAGCTTAAGGGTCACTCCCTGGAAGACTCATGTACCTTCAGTTTTTCCCTCCTGGGTATAAAATTCCTGGACAATTTACTCCCATCTTTTTTGTTGTTATTGCTTTTTTGGTTTGTTTTGTTTTGGTTACACTTTTTATATTGTGATAATTTGTAAAGCCACATACAGTGGTAACAATACAAAGAGATCCCATGTATACTTTACCCAAAGTTTCCTTTGATAGTAACATTTTGCAAAAGTATCCCGATTAGGATATTGTCATTTGTACGGTCATAATAATTTTATCATCACAAAGATACCTCATATTGCTGTTTTCTAGCCACAACCACTTCCCTCCCACCACTACTCTCACTTAGACCTCTGGCAACCACTAATCTGTTGTCTATATAATTTTGTCATTTCAAGAACAGAACCATGTAGTATGTTTCCTTTTGGGATTGGCTCACCACCACCACTGCCCACCAACCACCACCCCACCCCAGCATAATTCTCTAGAAATTCATCCAGGTTGTTGAATGTATCAATAGTTTGTTCTTTTTTATTACTGCGTGGTATGGATGTACCAGTTTGTTCAACCATTCATCTGTTGAAGGATATCTGGTTTGTTCCCCATTTCTGGCTACTACAAATAAAAATTATTATTGTGTAAAGGTTTTTGTGTAAATGTAGTGTTTTTATTTCTCTAGGATAAATGTTCAGGAGTTCAATTCCTGGGTTGTATGGTAGTTGTATGTTTAGTTTTTGTTTGTTTTTTTAAAGAAATTGCCAAATGTTTTTCAGAGTATTTGTATTATTTCACATTCCTGCCAGCAATATATGAGTGGTCTAGTTTCTCTGCATCCTTATCAGTATTTGATATTGTCACAGTTTATTTTAACAATTCTGATAGGTGTGTAGTGATATCTCATTTTGGTTTTAATTTGCATTTCCCTAATATCGAAGGATATTGAAAATTTTTTCATGTGTTTATTTGCCGTCTGTTTCAGTCATCTAGTGCTGCGATAACAGAAATATCACAAGTGGATGGCTTTGACAAACAGAAATTTGTTCTTTCACAGTCTAGGAGGCTGGAAGCCTGAATTCAGGACACCAGCTCCAGGGGAAGTTTTTCTCTCTCTGTAGGTTTTGGGGGATGGTGCTTGTCATCAATCATTCCATGGCCTAGGAGCTTCTCAGTGCAGGAATCCCAGGTCCAAAGAAATGCACTCTGCTCCCAGCGTTGCTTTCTTGGTGGTGTGAGGTCCGCCTGTCTCTCTGCTTGCTAGTCTCTGTTATATCTCAAAAGAGATCGACCCAAGATACGATCTAATCTGGTAGACTGAGTCCTTCCTCATTAACACAACTGCCTCTAATCTTGCCTCATTAACATCACAGAGGTAGCATTTACAAAACATAGGAAAATCACGTCAGATGACAAAATGGTGGACATCACACAATACTAGGAATCATGGCCTAGCCAAGTTGACACACATTTTGGGGGGACACATTTCAATCCATAACAAGTGCCATCGAGTCAGTTCCAGTTCATAGTGACCCTATGAATAATGGAACAAAATACAGCCTGGTCCTGTGCCATCCTCACAGTCTTTGCTATACTTGAGCCCACTTTTGCATCCACTGTGTCAGTCCATTCCATTGAGGGTCTTTCTCTTTTTTTGCTGACACTCCGCTTTACCAAGCATAATGTCCTTCTCCAGGGACTGGTTCCTCCTGATAACACGTCCAAACTATGTAAGAGAAAGTCTCACCATTCTCGTTGCTAAGGAGCGTTCAGGCTGTACTTCTTCCAAGACAGATTTATTCATTCTTCTGGCAGTCGATGGTATATTCAATAGTCTTCGCCAACACCGTAATTCAAAGGCGTCAATTCTTCTTCAGTCTTCCTTATTCATTGTCCAGGTTTTCATGGATATGAGGTGATTGAAAATACCACGGCTTGAGTCAGGCACACCTTAGTCCTCAAACTGATTTTGTGACTGCTGCTTCCATGGGTGTTGATTGTGGATCCAAGTAAAATGAAATCCTTGACAACTTCAATATTTTCTCTGTTTATCATGATGTTGTTTTATAGGCTTTATTAATCTTTGGCTGAAAGGTAGACTTCAGGAGTGGCTTCAGTTCTGAGCTAGCAGGGTGTCTGGGGGCCATAGTCTCAGGGGTTCCTCCGATCTCTGTCAGACAAGTAAGTGCTATCTTTTTATGTGAATTTGAATTTTGTTCTACGTTTTTCTTCTGCTCTGCCCGGGACCATCTATTGTGATCCCTGTCAGAGTGGTTGTTGGTGGTAGCTGGACATCATCTAGTTCTGGGCTCAGGCTGGTGGAGACTGTGGTTCATGTGGTCCATTGGCTAATATTTTCCTTCTGTCTTTGGTTTTCTTCCTTTTCCTTTGCTCCAGACGGGATAGAACCAATAGATGTATCTTAACTGGCCTCTTACAAGCTTTTAAGACCCCCAGATGCTACTCACTAAAGTAGGATGTAGAATATTTTCTTTATGAACTATGTTATGCCAATTGACCTAGTTGTTTCCCAGCCCTCAGCTGCAGTAACTCCGTCCCTCAAGGTGTTTGAATGTGTCTAGGAAGCTCCTATGACTTTGACTTGGTCAACTTGTGCTGCTTTCCCCTATATTGTGCGTTGCCTTTCCCTTCACCAAAGTTAACTTGTCTATTATTTAGTTAGTGATTTCCCCTTCCCACCTCTCCCCTCCCTCATAACCATCAAAGATTGTTTTTTTCTTTGTGCAAACCTTTTCTTGGGTTTTTATAATAGTGTTCTCATAAATATTTGTCCTTTTGTGATTGATTTATTTCACTCAGCATAATGTCCTCAAGATTCATCCATGTGGTGAGATGTTACCCAGATTCATCATTGTTCTTTGTCATTGTGTAGTATTCCATTGTGTGTATGTACCATAATTTGCTTATCCATTCATCTGTTGATGGCCACTTAGGTTGTTTCCATCTTTTTGCTATTGTGAATAATGCTGAAATGAACATGAATGGGCGTATGTCTATTAGTGTCAACGCTCTTACTTCTCTAGGATATGTTTCTAGAAGTGAGATTGCTGGATCGTATGGTATTTCTATTTCTAGCTTTTTAAGGAGGTGCCATATCATTTTCTATAGTGGTTGTATCGTTTTGCATTTCCACCAGCAATACATAAGAATTCTAATCTCCCCGAAAACCTCTCCAACATTTGTTATTTTCTGTTTTTTTGATTAGTGCCAGTAATGTCAGGGTGAGATGGTATCACATTGTAGTTCTGATTTGCATTTCTTTAGTGGCTAATGTAATGATTGCAAGCATTTCCTCACATGTCTGTTAGCCACCTGAGTGTCTTCTTTGGTGAAGTGTCTGTTCATTTCCTTTGCCCATTTTTTAATTGGATTATTTGTCTTTTTGTTGTTGAGGTGTTGAAATATTCTATAGATTTTACATCTTAGACCCTTGCTGGATATGTCATAGCCAAATTCTTTTTCCCAGTCTATAGGTTTTCTTTTCTGCCATTTAATGGACTTTGGGCTTTTGCCAAAGATCAGCTGACAATAGATGAATGAATTTATGTCTGGGTTCTTGATTCTGTGCTATTGCTCTGTTTTTGTCATTCTACCAGTACCAGGCTGTTTTGACTACCATGGCTGTATAGTAGGTTCTGAGATCAGGTAGTGCGAGGCCTCCTACTTTGTTCTTTTTCAATAAAGTTTCCTTTCCATATAAAGCTGGTGATAATATCTTCCATCTCGTCAAAGAATGCTGTTGGTACTGGGATCCGGATTGCATTATATCTGTAGATCACTTTGGGTAGGACTGACATTTTCCCAATGTTGACTCTTCTTATCTATGAGTATGGAATGTTTTTGCATTTATGTAGGTCTCTTTTGGGTTCTTGCAGTAGTGTTTTGTAGTTTTCTTTGTATAGATCATTTATGTCCCTGGTTAGATTTATTCCTAAGTATTTTGTCTTTTTGGGGACTGTCATGGATTGAATTGTGTCCCCCAAAAATATGTGTATTAATTTGGCTAGGCCAGGATTCCCAGTATTGTGTGATTGTCTGCCATTTTGTCATCTAATGTGATTTTCCTATGTGTTGTAAATCCTACCTCTATGATGTCAGTGAGGTGGGATACGCAGCAGTTATGTTAATGAGGCAGGACTCCTTCTACAAGATTGGATTATGTCTTGAACCCATCTCTTTTGAGATAAAAGAGAGAAGTGAACAGAGAGATGGGGGACCTCATACCACCAAGAAAGCTGAGCCAGGAGCAGAGCATGTTCGTTGGACCTGGGGTTCCTGCATGGAGAAGCTCCTAGTCCAGGGGAAGATTGATCTGAAGGACTTTCCTTCAGAGCCGACAGGAAGAGAAAGCCTTCACCTGGAGCTGACGCCCTGAATTTGGACTTCTAGCCTACTAGACTGAGAAATTAAATTTATGTTTGTTAAATTCATCCTCTTGTGGTATTTCTGTTATAGCAGCACTAGATAACTAAGACAGGGATTATTAAAAATGGTATTGTTTTCCTGATTTCCTTTTCGAAGTTCTCTTTGTTGGTATATAGGAATCCAACTGATTTTTGTATGTTGATCTTGTATCCTGCTACTGTACTGAATCTTTTTATTAGTTCCAGTAGTTTTCTTGTGGAATCTTTGGGTTTTTCTATGTATAGGATCATATTCTCCATGAATAGGGATAGTTTTACTTCTTCCTTTCCTAATTGGAAGCACTTTATTTCTTTTTCTTGCCTTATTGCTCTAGATAGGACTTCCAGCACAATGCTAAATAGTAGTGATGAAAGGCATCCTTGTCTTGTTCCCATTCTTGGGGGAATGCTTTCAGCCTCTCTCCATTGAGAATGATGTCGGCTGTTGGTTTTGTATAGATGTTGTTTATTATGTTGAGGGATTTCCCTTCTAAGAGTTTTTATCAGCAATGGGTGTGGGACTTTATCAAATACCTTTTCTTCATCAATTGAGATGATCATGTGATCCTTTTCTTTTGTTCTATTTATGTGGTGGATTACATTGATTGATTTTCTGAAGCTGAATCATACTTGCATACCAGCTATAACTCTCGCTTGGTCATGGTATATATATTTTTTTATATGATACTGAATTCTATCGGCCAGAATTTTGTTGAGAATTTTTGCATCTATATTCATGAGATATATTGGTCTGTAATTTTCTTTTTTTTTTGTGGTCTCTTTGACTGGCTTTAGTATCAGGATTATGCTGCCTCAGAGAATTAATTCGGGAGTATTCCTCATTGTCTATGTTCTGAAATAGTTTGAGTAGTACTGGTGTGCACTCTTCTCTGAATGTTTTGTAGAATTCTCCAGTGAAGCCATCTGGGCCAGGGCTTTTTATTGTTGGGAGTTTTTTTAAAATTACCTTTTCAGTCTCTTCTCTTGTTATGGATCTCTTCAGATTTTCTATCTCATTTTGTGGTAGTTTAGGTAGGAAGTGTGTTTCTAGAAATTTGCATTTCTTCTAGGTTCTTAAATTTGTTGGAGTCATATTATTCTGTTATGATCCTTTTTATTTCAGTTGGTTCTGTTGTAATACCCCCCATGTCATTTATTATTTGGGTTATTTGCTTCCTCTTCTGTTTTTCTTTAGTCAGTTTGGCCAGTGGTTAGTCAATTTTGTCGATCTTTTTAAAGAACCAACTTTTGGTATTATTGATTCTTTCTATTATTTTTCGGTTCTCCATTTTATTTATTTCTGCTCTAATGTTTATTATTTCCTTTCTTCCAGTGGTTGTGGACTTCTTTCGATGCTATGTTTCTATTTATTTGAGTTTTAGGGATAGTGTTGTGATTTTGGCCTATTCTTCTTTTTTAATGTATATGTTTATTGCTATAAACTGACCTCTGAGAACTGCCTTTGCTGTGTTCCAAAGGTTTTGGTACGACGTGTTTTCATTCTCATTTAATTCTAGGAATTTTTTATTTTCTCTTTGATTTCTTCTATTACACAGCTGTTTTTAAACAAGATGTTATTAAATTTCCATGTATTTGATTTTTTATCTTTGCTCTTCCTGTTATTGATTTCTACTTTTATGGCATTGTGATCAGAGAGACTGCTTTGTAATATTTTGATGTTTTGTATTTTATTGAGGGTTATTATGTGGCCTAAAATGTGGTCTCTTCTGGAGAATGTTCCATGTGTGTTGGAAAAGAATGAATACTTCCTGCTGTTAGGTGGAAGGTTGTATATATGTCTATGTGGTCAAGTTGGCTGATTTTGGCCTTTAGATCTTCTGTATCTCATTTGAGTTTCTTTCTAGATGTTCTGTCCTTTATGGACAGTGGTATTTGAAGCCTCCTACTATTATTGTGGAACTGTCTATTTCTCTTTTCAGTGCTGTAAGAGTTTGGTTTATGTATTTTGGAGCCCTGTTGTTGAGTACGTATAAATTTATTAAGGTTATGTTTTCTTGGTGGATTGTTCCTTTAATCATTATGTAATGTCTTTCCTTGTCTTTTATGGTGGATTTTGCCTTAAAGTCTATTTTATCTGAGATTAGTATTGCTAGTCCTGCCCTTTTTTGGTTACTGTTAGCTTGATATATTTTTTCCATCCTTTGATTTTTAACATATTTATGTCTTTGTGTCTGAGATGTATGTCTTGTAGACAGTATATTGATGGGTTGTGATTTTAATCCATTCTGCCACTCTCTGTCTCAGTACAGGTGCATTTAAGTCCTTTACATTCAGTGTGATTATTATAGGTACAAGTTTATTACTGTCATATTGTTATTTATGTATTTTTTTTTTGTGGTGTTGATGTTTTCTTTGTTCCTCTTAATTTCCTGTGCTGAGTTCCCTTTGTTTGTGAATTTTCTTTTCTTTTCTTTCATTTTTATAGATTTTGTGTTTACTGAGACTTTATTTTTTTCTACTTTTTTGTTCTGATGAGGGGGTTTGATAACTTTCTTTGTGATTACCTTGAAATTTACCCTTATCTTACTAAGTTTGAACCAGTTTTTTATCATTTGTTATTGCCTTGACTTCCTCTTCATTTGAAAGTTTTATACTTACATCATTTTTCCCCTTTTATTATTTTGACATTGTTGTCATTTACAGATTGATGTCTCTGTTTCCCTGCTTTAAGTCTTTCAGTGTTGTTTTACTATTGACAGTTCTTTACCTAGGTTGGTATCTGGCTGATGCTGTCCTGTGTCCTAGGCTCCAGTTGTTGTCTGATGTTGTTGGTTCTCTAACCAAAGGACTCCCTTTAATATTACTTGTAAGTTTGGTTTGTTTCTTACAAATTCCCTTAATTTCTGTTTACTTGAAAATGCCCTAATTTCACTGTTGTATTTGAGAGTTTTGCAGAATGCATTGTTCTTGGCAGTTTTTTTTCTTTTTTTCAAGTGTTTATATATGTCACTCCATTGCCTTCTTGCCTGCATAGTTTCTGCCAAATATTCAGAGCTTAGCCTTATTGTTTCCCCTTTGTAAGTGACTTTTTGTCTTTGTCGAGCTGCTGTCAGGATTCTTTCTTTGTCTTTGGTTTTGGCAAGTGCAACTATGATATGTCTTGGTGACTTTCTTTTGGGTTCTATCCTATATAGGGTTTGTTGAGCTTTTTGAATGGTCAGCTTATCATCTTTCATGATATTTGGGAAGTTTTCTGCCAGGAGATCTTCACAAATTGTCTCTGTGTTTTCCATTTTCTCCCCTTGTTCTGGAACTCCGATCACAAACAAATTTTTGCTTTTGTGTCCCACATAATTCTTATGTTTGCTTTATCTTTCTTGATTCTTTTCTCTGATTTTTCCACAAAATACCATCCATGGATTTGTCTTCAATCTTACTGATTTTGTCTTCCATTGTTTCAAATTTACTCCTAAAACCTTCTACTGAGTTGTCCATTTCTGAAATTTTGTTGCTTATCTTTTGGGTTTCTAGTTCTTGTTTTTGTATGATTTCCAATTGTTTATTTATTTTGACATTTTGTTCTTGTATTATTTCCTGAATTCTTTTATTGCTTTGTCTGTGTTTTGCTTGACTTTGGCTATATTTTCCTTGGTTTTGTCTGTGTTTTCCTTGATCTCTTTTCTAGTCTCTTAAAGAACCCTAAATATTTGTCTTTCGAATTCCCTACCAGGTAGTTCCACTGCCTTTTCTTCTACTAGAAGGTCATCTGATTCTTTATTTTGGTCACTTGCTGAGCCATTTTGTCCTGCTTTTTTTTATCTTTTGATATTGTCTGCTGTCTCCGAGATATTAAGGTATTATTTTCTCTATTTATTGAATGTTTCTGTGTTTATTTCATCCTGCTTCTCTGTTTTGTTTTGATATGTGAGGGTGGACAGGTCAGCATGCTTTGCTGATTTTTCACCTGTGGGCATGATAGCTCTCACCACCTTATCTGGGCGGGCAGGACAGCAGCAGGCAGGGTGAGCCTGCTTTGCTCTACACTGGTTTGGCAAGATGTCTGAGGGTGGAATGGACAGGCTCTCTTTGCCCCCTGATGTTGGTCCAGCAGTGTAGGAAATCCTCTCAGTGGGCAGAACTTTGAGCAGTGCACCTGATTGTTCACTTTTCTTGGAAGGAGAAATGGCCAGATGTGCGATTGTATACTGAATCATGGGCTGAGGCCAATTGTTTGGCTAGATGGTCAGGGACTTGGAAGGAACATGATTGGAAAATTGGAGACAAGGATTTATGGGGAAGAGATATGTGGATAGACCTCTCTGAATTGGCCAAAGAAGTGAAGATATGTGTGTCTCATGTGAATGCTCACCAAAGGGTAACCTCGGTAGAGGAGGATTTTAACAATCAAGTGGATAAGATGATGCGTTCTGTGGAAACCAGTCATCCTCTTTCCCCAGCTATTCCCATCACTACTCAATGGGGTCATGAACAAAGTGGCCATGGTGGCAGGGATGGAGCAAGGGCCCAGCAACATGGACTTCCACTCACCAAGGCTGACTTGGCTACAGCCACTGCTGAGCGCCCAATCTGTCAGCAACAGAGACCAACACTGAGTCCCCAAAATGGCACCATCCCTCAATGTGATCAGCCAGCGATCTGGTGGCAAGTTGATTACATTGGACCACTTCTATCATGGAAAGGGCAGCATTTTGTCCTTACTGGAATAGACACTTTGGATATGGATTTACCTCCCCTGCATGAAATGCTTCTGCCAAAACTACCATCCATGGACTTATAGAATGTCTTATCCACCATCATGGTATCCCACCCATCATTGCCTCGGATCAAGGGACTCACTTCCCAGTAAATGAAGTGGGGCAGTGGGCTCATGCTCATGGAATCGAATCCACTGTTCTTACCATGTTCCCATCATCCTGAAGCGGCTGGCTTGATAGAATGATGAAATGGCCTTCTAAAGACACAATTATGGTGCCAGCTAGGTGGCAATACCTTGCAGGGTTGGGGCAATGTTCTCCAAGAGGCTGTATATGCTCTAAACCAGCATCCAATATATGGTGCTGTTTCTCCCATAGACAGGATTCATGGATCCAGGAATCAAGGAGTGGAAATGGGAGCGGCATCACTCACTATTACCCCTAGTGACCGACTTGCAAGATTTCTGCTTCCTGTCCCTGCAACTTTATGGTCTGCAGGTCTAGAGGTCTTAGTTCCAAAGGGAGGAATGCTCTCATCTGGAGACACATCACTGATTCCATTGACCTGGAAGCTGAGAATGCCACTTGGCCACTTTGGGCTCCTTATGCCTCTGGATCAACAAGCAAAGAAGGGAGTTACCATACTGGCTGGTGTGATTGGTCCTGATTACCAAGAAGAAATCAGATTGATATTACATAATGGAGGTAAAGAAGAGTATGTCTAGAATGCAGGAGATGCCTTAGGGTGTATCTTAGTACTATTATGCCCTGTGATTGAAGTCAATGGGAAACTACAGCAACTCAATTCTGACATGGCTACTTATGGCCCAGACCCTTCAGGGATGAAGGTTTGGGTCACCCCACCAGGCAGAGAACCACAACCAGCTGAGGTGCTTGCTGAGGGCAAAGGGAATACGAAATGGGTGGTGGAAGAAGGTATTTCTAAATACCAGTTATGGCCATGTGACCAGTTGCAGAAACGAGGTCTGTAATTGCTATGAGTATTTCTGCTTTGTGCGTGTGCATGAAATATTTTTGTTTTCTTCACTTATAGAATATAAGGTGTAAATGGGGTTAGTGCATTTTCAGTTGTACGTGTTAGTTGTATCATATTACGCTCAAGTATGACTTTGTAATTGTCTTTATTCAGAGATTATGTATAGTTTGAGGAGATGTGTATAGGTGTCAAGTTAACAATGGGTGGACTGTGATGGTTAAGATTGTGTGTCAACTTGGCTGGGCCATGATTCTCAGTGTTTTGTAAGTTGTATAATGTTGTGATTACTTCCCTGTCAAAATTTGATATGTGCTCATCCCCATGATGGAACCTGTTGACTGGTACTGGCAGGAGTGGGGCCTGTGGTGGCTCACTGCCCCCTCAGCCTTCATCTCTCTGCCGTCTGCCACCTACTTCCTTCCTGCTCTCCTTGCCAAGGTTTTTGGCTTGTTCTGGATCTTGTAGCTGCCTCTTGTTCATCTGACCTCTGGTTCTTGGGACTTGAGCTAGCAGCTTACCTGCCAATCTTGGATCTTCACAGCCTGTGAATAAGATTCTTGCTCTCTAACCTGTCAATCTTGGGTTCACCAGCCCCTCCAGCTACATGAATCAGGAGAAGACTTGCGGTCTTGCCTGCTGATCTTGGGATTCATCAACGTTCACAGCCTGTGAGCAAGAGCCCTGCTCTCCAACCTGCCAATCTTGGGTTCGCCAGCCCCTGTGGCTATGTGAATTAGGAGAAATCTCTATCCTGATCCATGGACTTGGGATGTTCCAGCCTCTATAATCATGTGAGTTGTTCCCTTGATATAAATCTCTCTCTATATATACACTTTTATGTTTTACTCAGTTTGCTTCTCTGGAGAACCCTGGCTAAGACAGGGAGCATTCATAGCCACTCGCCAGATAGGCAGGTGTGTTGTATGGGGAGTTGTATGGGCTTGCTTCCCACCATTCAGCAGCTGGTCAGGTGGTGGAAGGGGAGGGCAAGTGCAGGCCCGGTGTGGCCATGGTGGCATAGTGAGGGTACCAGGAAGGGGGGATGGTGTATGGGGCTAGGGAAGGAGGAGAAAGAAAAGGAAAGAGAGAGAAAAAAATGTAGTCAGCAAGTGGCAGCGGGGTTGACCTGGGGGCTGACAGGAAGGTGGGTAGGTGGTGTATGGGGCTAGATGGGAGTTAGAAAGTGGTGGGCCAGTAGCTATGCAGCTGCTGCAGTGCTGTGTGGCTCATGGGAAGGCAGGTAGGTGGCATACAGGGCTAGGTGGGAGGGAGAAAGTAAAAGGAAGAAAGAGGAAAAAAAGGAAAAAAAAAGTGGTGATGTGAGAGCTGACGAGTGGTGGCAGGGTGGACCCAGGTTGATGACAGGCCAGTGGCAAGTGTGGTCTGTCAGGAAGGGTGGGGGTGACATATGAGGCAGGAGGGTGAGGGGTGGGAAAGCGTGTTCTCTGGTTACTGGGTGCTCTGTCTCCTGGTAAGAGCTCTGTGAAGTTGCCTTCCCATACTCCCTGTCGAGGGTTGTTGCTGGCTGTGCTCCAAGATGGCGATGCTGTGCTGTGTTAGTTGGCATATCTCCTCATTCTCTGCTTTCCTTCAATTTCTTCTGCCATTCAGTGTTTGATTTAGTTCTTTATCCTTTCATTTAATGTTTAGGGTTCCATAATTGTCGTTGGTATCTGTTTTACTTAGTTTTTCAGTCTTTGCTGCAGAGGGAAGGCATGATGCATCTGTCTAGGGTGCCATGTTGACTCCTATTTTCTATAGCTTGTCTTTTCATCCTCTTAAAGGATTTTTTTTTTAACAGAGAAAAAGTATTTAATTTTGATAAAGTTCAATTTATTTTTCCTATCATGGATCTTTTTTCTGTGTGTGTGTGTGTGTGTGTGTGTGTGTGTGTGTGTGTGTGTG